>NC_071616.1:38921306-39066306 GCF_014839835.1 Dryobates pubescens | reverse complement strand
TCTTCTCTTCTCTTCTCTTCTCTTCTCTTCTCTTCTCTTCTCTTCTCTTCTCTTCTCTTCTCTTCTCTTCTCTTCTCTTCTCTTCTCTTCTCTTCTCTTCTCTTCTCTTCTCTTCTCTTCTCTTCTCTTCTTTCTCCTCTCTTCTCCTCTCTTCTCTTCTCTTCTCTTCTAAAATTTTCTTTTTTTCTATTATTTTCTTTTCTTCTAATTCCTTTTCTCAGACACAAAGAGCTCTGGCAGCCTTATCACTGATCTTATACCCAGTAGCTGAATGAATAGATCAGTCATATGGGAGGTGGTGAGATAGCAGCCAAGTCTCTCTTTGGGAGGATTCAGATCTGTCTATGCATGCTTCCAGTTAACTGTTGAAGCCTAAAAAGTCAGAATTCCTAATTTACTAATCCCACTGAGGCCTGGTGAAGAAGCTGCAGTGCTCCATCTCTGCATGTCATCATCTCAGGTGGAAACAGGCCACTGTGCTGAACTTGTTTCTTCAGAGATGTGTAGGAAGTGTAAAATTTTGTGCTAGATTCCTTGTGATTTAGGCAAAATATCCCAGTAGGCAGCCCTGCCCTAAGGTACTATATAGAACAATTGCTAGGTAAAGAACTGAGCCATTCCTGGTTCAGGGACTGGAACAGATAGCTAGATCTATTGGGACTCCTGCAAGGCTTTTGACATGGTCCCTCACAACATCCTTCTCTCTAAATTGAAGAGATACGGATTTGATGCGTGGACTGTTTGGTGGACAAGGAATTGGCTGGATGGTCACATCCAGAGGCTAGTGGTCCATGGTCTCTTAGTAATTAGTAATAGGTAATTAGGTAATTAGTGATAGAACAAGAGGGAATGTCCTCAAGCTGCGACTGGGTAGGTTTAGGCTGGATTTTAGGAAAAAGAATTTCCCAGCAAGAGTGGTCAGGCATTGGAATGGGCTGCCCAGGGAGGTGGTTGACTCACCAACCCTGGATGTGTTTAAAGGTCGTTTGGATGTGGTCCTTGGGTTTAGGGGTGAACTTTGTAGAGCAGGGGTCTCGGTTGGACTTGGTGATGCTGAGGGTCTTTTCCAGCCTGAATGTTTCTGTGATTCTGTGTTGGCTCAATGTCCAAAATGAGACAGGTGACAAGTGGTCTCCCTCAGGAGTCTGTCCCTGGTCCTGGTCCTGTCCCTTCCCCGGCCCCTGTCCTGGCCCCTGCCCCTTCCCTTGCCCCTGCCGCTTCCCGGCGCGGCCGGCCGCGGCGGAGCTCTCCTTCCCCGTGGTGCTGAAACGCTTCATAATGCCGGCGCCGCAGGGGAGGCTAATCCCGGCCCGGCCCCCGCACTAATCACTGCTGCTCTCCAGCAGAGACGAGTTAAGTACCCGGGACGTGAGGAGCAAGGGCCAATTAATTTTTTTTTTTACTTCTTTTTTATTTTTTTTCCCTTTTTAAATAGACGGTCCCACACGCAGCCTGCAGCCCCTCTCTATTTGTCTGCTGATTATAGCTGTAATTGCTTCGTTATTTATCCGTGGAGCAGCTTCCCACATATTGAGGATAACGGCGTCGGGAGGCTTCACGAAGAATACTAATCACTTAAACCTGCAACTTTAAATTTCAGGTTTTAAAGGCAAATGGAGGAATTAATTAAAACAGGAGATTTGAGCCAGGGTAGGTGGTTAAATGCACTGTGACAATACACGTGCTGGGCTGCTGACCTGGGCAGTATTCCTTACCGATGGCACTGGCAGAACAGCAAATGGGGGAACAAACTCACAAGCAGTTAAGCTCTGGAGCTGTTGTAAACAGACAGTTTGAAAACGTTCATCCAGACAAGCACAAACGGGGGAACAAACCCATAAGCAGTTAAGCTATGGGATTGCTGTAAAGAGACAGTTTGAAACCGTTCATCAAAACCAAGCACCGTGTTCTAACGCTGTCGTAACGTGAACTGATGAAAAATTGGTGATAGTTACTCCCCAAAGAGAAATAATTCTTTAAGCTTAAAAGCTGAACTCTGGGTTTCGTTCTGCTCATGTAATTTGTCAGAGAGGAGAGCTAATGAATAAAAATATAATTGGTAATAACAAACATAATAATAAGTTTCCATTAATGCCTATAAAAGCATCTTCATTAATCACATAATGACTAATAGAAACATTCAGAGAGCAGTTAAGAGAGATTTTTCTAAACCCAAACGGCTAAGAAATATAATCCTACTGTACCTCAGTAATTGTTAAAGGAAGAACCCATTATCTTAATTATATTTCTGGAGCAAACATTATTTCAATGTGATAAAAGATGACATGACACTAAAGGTAAAGCTACAGCAGATGTTACATGAGTAACAAGCCAATATGCCCACATTCTGGTAATTTCTCCCCCCCTTCCTCCCCCCCCAGACATGTTCTCATTAATCAGTGATTAATAGGATTTGAGTATAGTAAATGATGTTGATCTATTGTCTGTCTTTGTCCCACACCATAGAGAGAGCAATTTGTCAGCTCAGCTTTTGTGTGACTATTTAATAGCAAAGAGGGGGAGAGCAAAGACGCTAATCTTCTAATTGGCATCTATAGAGAAAGGTCTAAGCACACTGCCTGCCTGGCAGTAGCTTGTGTGCAATTCCTATGGCTGTGAGGCTGAGGCAGGCAGACAGTTGCACAACCCTGGGGTGCCCGTGGAAAAAGGCCTGCCTGTATCTATCACCCAATTGCCTGTCCAAAGGGAGGCTGGGGAGCAAGGTGCCCCACAGAACAAGGTGCTAACTCTTCACAGTCTGTTATGTTTCAGCCTGTTACATGTCAAGGGAGTACTTCTTGACTGGTGTGACTTTATTAAAGACAGAGAGCCTCCTCCTTCCCAGAGCAGAGAGAAGAATGAGGCAAGAGAGGAACGAGGATGGTGATGGAGACCGGAACTGTCCTCTTCCTGAGAGAATCAAAATCAATGGAGGGAACATAAAGTGCCCAAACGCTTTTCCAGAGATGTCAGGTGAACAATGGCCCTGTACTGAGGTGGTGCCACTTCTAATTTAACTCTCCTCTTTAGGTGCTAAGGTTACCTAATAAAATGATTGTCTCTCCCAAAGGACAAAACATAAATACTTTTACAGTTGAGTCCCTGGTCCAAATTCAACAAAGCATGCAAGCTGCCGCTTAAAGCTAGGTGCGAGGACAAGTGCTTTGCCTTTCCCCCACCCCTGGGTGTCTGTCATATGTCCTCCAAAATGTCAAAAGCAAGACTTGCTTTTTGGGTGCAGCTGAGGAACGGATCTCATTCCTGGCACAACTACATCTCAGCAATATGCAGGCTTGTTTCATTTAATGATTTCTTGAGAGGTGAATGTAGCTGCAAAGTTCCTCGTTCATTTTAATCACCTAAGCCAGTCTGACCGTGCAGCTACTTAAGGCAATGCAGTAACTCTCTGAAAAGATAGATTTTATTTTATTTTAGGATCTATGTCAGGGTTTTTGTTTTTTTTCTTTTTAACTGCTGCAACACAGGGCACATTTGTCTAAGTAGTTTTATTAATCCAATAGGTGGGACCAGTCGAATGCCTCAAAGAAGGCACTTTACCACTTGGAAACTGTGCTGTGGACCTGAGCATAAAGTTGTCTCTACCTATATAACTCTTCAGTGGATATAACACAGAAAATCTTCAGTGCCTCTGTTTTAATGCTAATGCATGTGAGGCTGATTTAATGGAAAATGATGAAAGATAAAGAGATGCTGCACTAGAGGAAGAATAAAACCACAGACGGACCTGAACCTGATGTAAAACTGGAGAAGAGTGTAGGGAAAGGACTTGACAGTCCTCAGGTTTGAGAAATGGCTTCCAGCAGCGTGCACTTGAAGTTTACAGCATTTACTGCTGCAATTCACAATCACATCCCTATTCAAAGCCTCCAGAATGCCTTGCTCAGCTGTATGAGCCAGTGCTTCAGCATGTACAGCAGCTACTGAGATGGTTGGACTCTGCAGTGAAAACACTGAGAGGATTTGGAAGGCAGGTGTGAGTCTGGGCAGGGACAAAGCAAGTGGGAAAGTGGGGTGAAGTGACCATCTTGTATAGGAATTTGCAAAGCCAAAGCATTTCCCTGCTGCTTGGGGATCTTACTTGTGGGCACACTGAACACAATTACTGCCAAGCACAGTGTAGCCCTTTTTTCTTTGCCTTTGGGGTGAAGTACTGACATCTGTCCCCATTTCAAGCATGGCAGAGAGAACACATCCAAACTGTTCCTGTGGAAACACCCAAAACTTTCCCAGTGGAAAGAGCTCCCTAAGTCAAGATGCTGGAGCTGTCCTAGATCTACTGCTTCCACGCTGAGGGAGTGCAGTACCAAAAACTGTGCCTGTGTTGGGGCCATATGAATGAGTTGAATTGTAGTAGGACATAAATGTTGTTATGTCACTCTGCATGGCTTTCAGAGAGAGGAAAATGTCCATCTTGCTTCTGCAGAGAGTGCCAGGCTGTCGTGTAATGTAGATTTGTGATCAGAAGCTTCTGCTCTGGTCTGACAAACTCTAATGGGGACACTTGTTCTTCTGTACTACTGTGTGATCAAACAAAGGAGGATTTCATTATCTGAAACTAGAAAATCTTGGGGCATGCCCAGGACCAGGGAATGGCAGCCTTGGAAAATTGCAGGGTATCCTGTGGACCATCTGGCTGGCTCCACCACCTTCTTCAATTTCCCTTGAGAAGAGAGAGGTCCTGCAGCCTGGGTTGACTGTAATTAACCAGGCTGTTTACACAGAGGTTTTCATAGATTTCCCTGTTGTGGTCACTGGGAGAAGAGGGGCTGAACACACTGCCCTTAACTCCAGCCTTCTGCCACCATTTGAAGGTGTTTGTGGTGTCAGGATGCAGCACCGGAGAGCTTTAGCTGCACACATCTGTCTCTATGCAGGCATTATGCAAGAGCAGGGGAATCAAGGGTAGCCAAACCAATACCAAATAGTCATACTCCCTTTTTAGAGGCTAGGGTACTTCCACTCACAGGGGGTCTCAGACTAAATGTACACACTTGGGGTAAGCTCTTCTGCAATACTTTTGCAGAAATACACAAAATTACCAGGTTCACATACTGCAAGTTTGAACTCTTTTTTTTAAAAAGCAGGGTTAGTTTTCAGTTTTAAAAGGCTCAGAGCTGTGAGAATGGTAAGGTTTATTAACCCTGCAAGCAAAATGCCCCCAAATGCTCTTTCCGAGTAGAGCAGGAGGTGCTGGGAGGCTGCGGGTGGCTGCCTGTGATCTGGACTTCATCTGACAAAGTCCTCTGCATCAGGACGTGAATTTATTGCATCTGTCCATCAACACAGCTCATTACATGGAACTTGAACTTAAGCTGTCACATATTTTCCAATAGATTAATCTCTATCCAGCATGTGAAGTTGCTGTGAGTGCTGTTTGTTATTTGATATTTCATGCTCTCAGCCTATTCCAAAAGCTGCTGACTTAAGGGAGATCAAAACGCAGAGTGACATTTCTCCTTAGAAAGCCATTGTGACAGAAAGACTCTGGGATTGCTAAGATGTGAGAACAGAGCGATAGTAGTGAGTGTCATGAAAATGTTGGTTTAAAACATGACCTGCTTTCTGTCTGTCCCTTAATATTGCTGTGCTTCGAGAGCGGAGGAAGGGTGTGTTTGAAGCAGTTATCTCCTAGGCTGGCAATTGCATCTGGTGATATTAAAATGTCATCAGATGAAAATGTATGCAACAGCCTCAGCCTCATTTGAATATGAAATGCAAAGACAATCCAAAGCAGAAACCTGCTTGTTTAGAGTGATATCTGAATTCAAAGGCTGGATCATCAATAATAGATTAAGGGTTTGGGTTTTGTTGGGGGTTTTGTTTCTTTTTTTTTGCTTGTTGTAAATTAGAGGTTGGATGGGTATTGTTGTTTTGGGTTTTAATTATTTATGGTGTTAGCAAGGCTGGCTGTTACAAACCACCAGGCAGAGTAAAAAATGTGAAACACAAAATGGGAAGAATTAATTCTGAAATCTCACACTAGAAATAAAGCTTCAAAATCCTGCATCAACTACACCGAAAATTAGATAGTAACATTCTGGTAGTTCTGTCAAAGTCAAATAGAGAAGCAATTGTTAAGTGTTGATAGGCAGTGGATGGAAGGTGTAATCCACTGGGAAGGTTTTGATCCAAAATGAAACAGTTTTTTACCCCCGCTAGTCAGGCAGAAATCTAATTACTCTCTTTTGATCTCTATGGAGAGGTAAACCAAAGAGTTATAGGTTATGGACGGTTTTATTGATTTTCATCTCAGAAATCAACAAGTGCAGGCTTTACACTTTACACATACTTGCTTAGCTGGTGTTAGGATCAAATACTTCAAACTGGCTTTCCCTGCTACTGAGTCAATAAGCATTTTAGTTGTTTTGTTCGAGTTGTGCTGTTGGTGTTAATATCACAGAACTTTGTTGCACTTACAAGCTTCGGGGAAAAGATATCCAGGTTTATACCTGGGCATTTTTAAGCAGGAGCCTAAACATTTGATTTTGCCTCTACTAGTTTTTCTCTTGCAGGACTACATGTTTGGCTTATGGCTGTAACTAGACAAGAATGTGCATTTTTGTGACAAGGATATGCGTTCTCTGCATGTGAGAAAAGGATATTCATTGTAAAGGTAGCAGAACCAGAGTCTGAAAGGGAAGAATCTGCCAGTTTCTGGAGGTTTAGCATCCCTTCTATTGGCAAGAGAAAGAACAATAACTGTGATGCAGCAGGTAGCAACACCTAAAGCCATTTCTGGGCCTCTCCCAAGGCATTTCTAAGGTAGACCTGCAGTGCGAGGGAGGAGAAGGCTTTCTGTTTCGGGAGTTTGCCATGCCACCCTTGAGACAAATCAGATGCAAACTTTGCTGCTCATATTCTAGCCCTGAAATATACCTTGCTCCTTTGTCCTGGCTCTGTGGGTACAAACATTTCCACAAACACCCACTCTCATCAACTGCAGCTTGAGGAAATGTTTAATCTTTAAAAAAATCCAACCTTTTTCCCCCTCCAAGTTACTTGCCATAAATCCTATGTAATTTTGCAGGATGAGTTTGGCTGTGGGCCCAAATGATCAGTGGAGAGGGAAGCCCTTGTTTTACATGCAGATGCTCCACAGGCATTTTTGATTAAGTTTAAGTATATGGGAAGGGTTTCACTGCTAGTCTTAGCTCAAAAACCTTGGCATGCAATCACGTCCCCAGTTCAGCAAACAAGCTGTGCTGCCAAGCTAAAAGATGTCAAGATTTCACGCTGGCTCTGTAGAGATATCAGTGTTTGGGGGGCTATTGTTGTTAATTGCACATTTTCATGCAATCTAATTGGTCTTCCAAGAATGTGCATCAAGTCAAGGCCTGCTTGTTCATGCACACAAAACAAGCCAGTCATCCAATTTAACTCTGCTGTCAGAGCCACAGGCACAGACACAGAGCCTGGGATGAGTGTAGCTTCAAGATTATCTTGATAGCTTCTCTTCTTCGTGTCCTGGGAGATGAGGTTGCTTCTCCCTCAGCTGCATTTTTCCCTGAATGACTGACAACCCCTTTAGAGGAGATCAGCCCCTGTTGGTGCCCTTTCACTCACTCGGAGGTTATCAGCTAAAACTGCACTCAGCATTCAATCACATCTTTCCCCTGTGGCCGTAACTCCTGTTAACACAATTAACCTTCTGATGGGAACATAAAATGAATCTAGGGAGGGAAAAAGAGCAGAAATACATTCCCATGTTAAGGATTAAACAGCCATATAGTGCTTATAGCAGTCTTTTCCTCACCTCTTTCTTTTCTACAACATTGTGTGTTAGGGGCTGTTAGCCTGAAGCCACCTGTCAAAAAATTCTTCCTAGCAGTCCCAGCAGCTCTTATTTTATTGGGAATCTTTGGCTTTGAAGTATTGTGGGACATAAAACTGGACTGCCAACCAAATGAAAATTTGTTATTTGTTTGTGTTTTGGTTTGCTAACCCCTCTGCTCCAAAAACATATAAATCTGAAAGGTACTTGAGTGACAGACAACATTTACATGTTTGGTTGGGGGTTTTTTGTTTGAGGAGGGGCTGGTGGGAACAAATAATATCCATCCTCTTTTGGCTTGCTTTGCCTATGACAGTGCTTTGAAATGATAAGCAGACTCATGGCATGCTCATCTTTGTTTTAATTTACTGCCTGTGTTTCTGCCCTGAGATCTGCATATCTCTGTCCTCCTGGATGTGCCCCAGTGTCTATATACTCTAAGCAGGTTCTAGCCACAGTATTTTTGTGGGGTCTAAACACACCCTCAACCCTCCTGAAGCTAAGATATGAATACTGATTAATTTTTTCCCTTTTTATTTCCCTCTCTGCTTCATGGGTGGCTGGTTGTCCTGAAGAGCCAGGGAGCTGAGCTGGAGGCCAGCAATACCTCCTTGGGCACCATGCACAGGCTGCCACCTGTGACACCAAGGGTGCTGTGCAGTTCTGGTGCTGAATAAACCTGTAGTCTGGCTCTGGCTCTTGCTCTGGTTGTCTTGAGCAAGCTAATTCTCTGCCCTGTTTTCCTCCACAAAAATATGCACAGAGGATTTCCACTCCTGTTCAAGTGCACCAAAGTCCTTGGGTGTAGAACTCGACAGGTATTTGAGCTGCTGAGGTAAATGCTCCCTTGGGCCCATTGACTTTGAACAGTGAGACTGAAGGTGGAAGAGGGTTGGAAGGCACTTGTTCTCTGTCTGATTGAGCTCATACCCACTCTGTGGTCAGAAGAAGGACTTTAAGATCCTGGGCCTTTTAACTTTGTCAGGTGTTGCTCATTCTGAAGTGCTGTCCAGCAGCAGATACTTGGCCAGTGCATGGTTTCAGTACTCCAGCTGTTTGCAGGACTCTGTGGTGAAACTTGGAACTAGACAGGGGCTGGAGAGTCAACCCCACATTTCTAGCACAGGCACATCCCAAAGCACAGACTGCAGCTCAGCTGAGATGAGGACATTTTATGTTTTCATGTAAGATTACAACAATGCTGAGTTTGACTCTACCTCACTTACCATGTTTGCATCAAATCAGGAAGTGTCCAGGTCTAGCTTCTAAGGATGTACCCAGGCCCCTTCCTCTGCTAGTTGAATTGGTTCTTGTATGCTGTGATGCTAGGAACAGGATTATAATGCACACTGTGAAACCAAATGGGCAAGGCAGAATAGTCAAATTCTTGGGACAGCCTTTAATAATGTCCAATCTGGCTTGTATGCTGTTGCATTTCCAAGTTTCTTGCTTACTTTCTTGTTAGAGCTCGGCTCTCCCAAGCAGGGAGTTGGGGGATGATCTGCATGTGTGTGGACTTTTCAGTGTTGCTGTCATAGATCTGGAAAAGTGTCACCAGTTTAAAACTGATGCTGGAAACCCCACAGCTAGTGATGCTGGAACGTGTCCCTGGCAAAATGTAAGGAAGACTTTGCATCGAGGGACAAGTGCCTTGTGCTGCTGAAGAAGAGCCAAGGGAGCTCTGTGAATCTGCCAGCTTGCAGATGAAGCAGCCATTGGGCTTGTAAGAAGAGAATGAGGAAACAGAGTTGATGGGAAAAGGATATTAACTGACAACAAAAGGTTGGGCTAATTTTCATTGTAGAGTTTTTTCTCTCTCTCTTCCCCCCCCCACCTCTATTTCCTACCTCTTGTCTCTCTGCAGTTCAGATGTGTTAGTTGTTCACCTCTTCTTGTCTGTAAAATTGATTGTTGCATCCATGGGAGATTGCTGGCATGAAGAAAACACTTACAGTAATTAAAGTGAGGAAAGATGATGTCAGGCTTCCTTCTCCCTTTCAAAGGAACTAAGAATTAAATCCCTTTTGTTTCAAAGCAAACTTCATTCCAGTGGATGCAGCATCCATACCGACACAACGGAGCACACCTGTGGAGTGCTGTGGTGGAGATAACCCTTATGGTAAGGGTACAACAGAAGAATTGCACATAAAAAGCCCACTGAAGGATGAGGTAAGCTTAAACAAGGTTGTGTCCTTTGCTCCCATCAGTATCCCTTGGCTCACTTTTCACAAGAGATACCAGTTAGCCATTGCCCTGCCCTACACAACTGCCTCCAACTGAAGCATCCTTTCACATGTTCCTTCTGTGGTACCTTTAGAGGACACAAAATCCACATGCTTGGTGGGGGTCACAGGGAGGTGGCCATGAGGAGATGCAGTGTGTGTCAGGGCAAGGGTCATATTCAGGACATGGGGTGCAGAAGTGCTTTCTGCTGAGCTGAGCCAGGTGTGAAACTCTCAACCTGGTATGCTGGTGGGCTGAGGGCAACGTTGGCAACTTGGGTTTTGCCACTGGAGAGGGAGACATGAATACAAATCAAATGAACTCAGGACATACTGAGCAGCTCTTAGCCTCCTGAAAGACAAGTGCACTGGGGTGTTATGGAAATCCTGAAAGGATACAGCTCCTGGCTCATCCTGTTGTTGAAAGGGATTAAGCCCCTGTGAGCAGTGGGTGCTCAGGGATTATGGCTCAGTGTCCATACAGGGGGATATAACTGTAGTGATTTAAGGTGTTTAAGGGCTTTGTGCCTTCACTCAACACCTACAGCTGTTAAGATTTCTTTTGCTTGGTTTCTGGAGATGACAAGGACGTACACTCTTCCTTTTGCCAGGTCTCGCTGAAAACCAGAATGTCATGGCCCCGTTTCTTTTGCTGGATCCACACAGAGATGTGCTACTGAAAAGGGGTGTCTTTTCTGCTAAGGCAGGCTACCTTCACACAGAGCAGCTACCATGTATGCCCTCCTTTGCTGCCTAAGACCCAAAGCTACACCAGGTGGGTCTGCCACCAGCCTTCTCCCAGAAGAGCCTCAATATATTTCACAGTCCACGACACTTCGGATTACTTCTTCATGTGAAAGTTCAGTGCTGCGGTCCAGCCCCTGGGAATTACAGTGTCTGAGCTGGCTCTGCAGTACCAGGGTGATGTGGTTATTAATCCTTCAGATAGGGCTGGATCAGTCACTGTCTGGTGGAAGGGCTTGTGCATTACTTACATAATACATCAACCCTCCAGTGTGGCATCTTCTAAAGGGTAGATAAAATTTTCCACATACTGGGTGCTTCTGCCATCCTGTGTGTCATGGGTCTGCTTAGCAGCAACAGGGGACTCAACCAAGAGAGGTTAAGAATAGAATAGAATAGAATAAACCAGGTTGGAAGAGACCTTCAAGATCATCGTGTCCAGCCTATCATCCAACCACCCAATCAACTAAACCATACAACCAAGCATCCTGTCAAGCCTCGGCCTGAACACCCCCAGCAACGGCGACCCCACCACCTCCTCAGGCAGCCCATTCCAGTGGGCAATCACTCTCTCTGTGTAAAACTTCCTCCTAACCTCCAGCCTAAACCTCCCCTGACACAGCCTGAGACTGTGTCCTCTTGTTCTGGTGCTGGTTGCCTGGGAGAAGAGACCAACCTTCGCCTCACTACAACCTCCCTTCAGGTAGTTGTAGAGAGCAATAAGGTCACCCCTGAGTCTCCTCCTCTCCAGACTAAGCAACCCCAGCTCCCTCAATCTCTCCTCATAGGGCTTGTGCTCCAAGCCCCTCACCAAGCTTGATTATGCTGAAAAAATGTGACCTTCTTATGATGGCACATCTATGCCATCTTGAACACAACCCCCCACAACTGTGGGGTTTTGCACAGCAGTCTTCTCACACACTACTTGGAAAAGAAGTAGACGAGGCTTAACTGAGAAATAAACTGAAACAATTCTGTAATAGCAATTATTCACTCTTGCTCCTCTTTTTTTTTTTTCTGGGGGAGGTGATGGGACAGACTCCTACACCAGCAGCTGTTGGAAAGCTAAACCTTCACTTTGTCTTTTCCTTTTAATTTTTCCTTTCCTTCCTTGAGATGTACTCTTTTTGTTACAACTCTGGAGAATAACTGAGGCTGTACAGCCTCAGACTGTCCACTGCTGTTTTACACTCTGCATGATCTAGCTTTGCTTGCATGAAGTCAAAGCTCAGAAAACAAACAAAAAAACCCAAACCAAAACAAGCAAAACCCCCAACAAAAACAAAAACCAAATCCAAACCAAACCAACCAAGTAGAGGACACAGTCTCAAGCTGCACCAGGGGAGGTTTAGGCTGGAGGTTAGGAAGAAATTCTACACAGAGAAAGTGATTGCCCATTGGAATGGGCTGCCCAGGGAGGTGGTGGAGTCACCATCATTGGAGGTGTTCAGGAGGAGACTTGATGGGGTGCTTGGTGCCATGGTTTAGTTGATTAGGTGGTGTTGGATAATAGGTTGGACACGGTGATCTCTAAGGTCTCTTCCAACCTGGTTTATTCCATTCTATTCTATTCTATTCCATTCCATTCCATTCCATTCCATTCCATTCCATTCCATTCCATTCTATTCTATTCTATTCCACTCTATTCCACTCAATTCTATTCTATTCCACAGCATCTGCTACTCTCTGTTTCTCTGGGCTTGTGCTTCCTTACCCCTTTCCTTCCAGTATGCACCTCTGGATGAAAGAGAAGTAAACCCCATTGGTCTGCATTTCAGAAGGTAGCATTTAAACTCCCAAACACAGTAGACATTTTCACCTGCATTCTCCATGCACAAAAAACTGGGTGTGGAACAATAGCAGAGCAAAGTTGGCAGTGTGCACCTAGAAGCCCCTTTGAAAAACAGATCCATTCAAAACTGTACTCCACCCTCAGTCCTAAATAACTGATTTATGTTCCAGGTGAATTTCTACAGCGATTTACAGCAGCTCTACTTTTTTTTTTCACCCTCTTCCAATTACTCATTTTTGCTCTATTGAGATCTTACTCATTTTCATTTACTTCTACAAAAGTCTTTTTCCCCTGCTCACAGTGCCATTATGCCTTCCCTGACTATTTCTTTGAAATTAAGTGCTTGGTTCTTTATCTTTTCATCATTAATTACCAATGTCTTTTTGACCTCTGCTTTGTAAGCTACTGTGCCATATTTCTATTTCCTGTCTTTTAGATTCGGTTTAGAATTCCTCCCCCCGCCCCCCATCCCCCCTCCCCTCCCCTTCTTTAACGACCTGCTCTTAATAGCTTTGTTCTTCTTTTTCAGTCAGTTCCCAGAATGGCCACACAGCCGAACCTTTGCCCCCCTCTCTTGTTTTGCATCTCGTCTCTATTATATCAATGGCCTACTTAAAAATGTATTTTGCAGCTCTTTGAGGACAAGCTGCTCTCCAATAATTATGCTGATTATAATCTATATTGGTATCTCAATGACCTTTTGCTGTGACTGCAGGGCCAGTTAGCACCTCTTTGCTGAGGGCCTGATGCAGTTGGGTGCGAACAGACTGTTAAGACTTGGGGTTTGGTTTAGGAAATCACAGAATCACAGAAACATTCAGGTTGGAAAAGAAACTCAGGATCACCAAGTCCAAATGATAATCCTACTCTACAAAGTTCCACACCACACCCCCCACAAATGGGTATACCATGAACAGGAGCCACTCCACAAGCCTTGGATGGGTAAAATGTTAGTTTAAAGAGATGGGGATTTTAGTTTTTTTTTCCCTGGGGAAAAACTGTGACTTTTTTGGTACAAGTTCTTCAGCAGCAGGTGGGTGACACCTTGGTAATCCAGGAAGATCCAAAACCTGTGCCTTACACATCCAAATTATTTCTTGGGCTTGTCCCACGGGTATCATCTTACCATGCCTTAATGTGGCATTTTCATTTGCATCGTCCTTCATAATTATTCCCAGAGTTGGTTTTGGGGTTGGGTTTGGTTTGGGTTTGGTTTTAATTTTGCAATTGAATTGAAAAAAAAAAATTATTAGAATAGAATAGAATAGAATAGAATAGACCAGGTTGGAAGAGACCTTCAAGATCATCCCATCCAACCTATCATCCAACACCACCTAATCAACTAAACCATGGCACCAAGCACCCTATCAAGTCTCTTCCTAAACACCTCCAGTGATGGTGACTCCACCACCTCCTGGGGCAGCCCATTCCAATGGCCAATCACTCTTTCTGTGAAGAATTTCTTCCTGACATCCAGCCTAAACCTCCCCTGGTGCAGCTTGAGACTGTGTCCTCTTGTTCTGGTGCTGGATGCCTGGGAGAAGAGATCAACCCCCACCTAGCTACAACCTCCCTTCAGGTAGTTGTAGAGAGCAATAAGGTCTCCCCTGAGCCTCCTCTTCTCCAGGCTAAACAACTCCAGCTCCCTCAGCCTTTCCTCATAGGGCTTGTGCTCCCAAACCCCTCCCCAGCTTTGCTGCCCATCTCTGGACGCCTTCCAGCAACTCAACATCTTTCCTAAACTGTTCATAAATTATTTGCCTGCCTTTGCCAAATCTCCCATTAGCATCGGTGGAGTCTCATTTAGCGAGCGAGGTTAGGCTCCGCCATCACCTTTAAATATTCCTTTCTCAGGGACTGATGGCTGGGAAGGAAAGGCAGCTGGCTGTTTGCTTTGGTTTGGTTGGTTTGTGTGGGTTTTTTTTTTCCTCCCCTCCAAACTCTGAGAGTGGCTGGGCCTTCTTGCTGAAGTGTATTCTCTAAATGTGTAAAAGCAGACATGATAAATGCAGGCACTGGCTGTCATTTTGTTATTTTAAATAAGTAACAGAGCATAATGAGTCTCAGCCACAGAATGAACATAATGAACCTCCAAAAAGGGGGAGGGGGGTGGTGGAAAAAAAATAGAAGAAGAAGAGAGATGTTGTCTGAGAGCAATATTTACCACTGAGGAAGAGATTGTTACAGAAACAAAAATTGTTTAGGCGCTAGTGGGTGAGATAAGAATCTATTAAAGGAATTAAAAGCGAAAATGATTCATCACACACTTCTGCTTATTTCTAAGAGACACATGAAAGGCAGGGATTTCAAAACATTTGTATTAGAAAAACATCAATAACAAAGCCTCTTGATTTTTCTTTTTTTTTTCCCAGTCTCTGGGGCTTCAAAAGAAGATGTGACTTTTCCACATTTGCCTTGAAAAACACACAACACCGGGGGGAGGGGGGGGAGGAAAAACCCCACAACCCAAAACAAAACCAAAAAGCAAAGGCTCAATTTGCTTTGCTGCATTTCCTTTTTAGATTGCTCACCTCTACGTGGTACTTAAAATACATAGAATACATAGAATAAACCAGGTTGGAAGAGACCTTCAAGATCATCGCGTCCAACCCATCAACCAATCCAACACCACCCAAACAACTAACCCATGGCACCCAGCACCCCATCAAGTCTTCTCCTGAACACCTCCAATGATGGCGACTCCATCACCTCCCCAGGCAGCCCATTCCAATGGGCAATCACTCTCTCTGTATAGAACTTCTTCCTAACATCCAACCTGAACCTCCCCTGGCGCAGCCTGAGACTGTGTCCTCTTGTTCTGGTGCTGGCTGCCTGGGAGTAGAGACCAACATCCGTCTGTCTACAACCTCCCTTCAGGTAGTTGTAGAGAGTAATAAGGTCACCCCTGAGTCTCCACTTCTCCAGGCTAAGCAACCCCAGCTCCCTCAGCCTCTCCTTGTAGGGCTTATGTTCCAAACCCCTCACCAACTTTGTTGCTCTTCTCTGGACTCGTTCCA
This sequence comes from Dryobates pubescens, assembly GCF_014839835.1. Taxonomy (NCBI): domain Eukaryota; kingdom Metazoa; phylum Chordata; class Aves; order Piciformes; family Picidae; genus Dryobates; species Dryobates pubescens. Next base: position 39,050,739 of record NC_071616.1, on the reverse strand, counting down.
GCAAGTCAACATCCTTCCTAAACTGAGGGGCCCAGAGCTGGACACAGTACTCAAGGTGTGACCTAACCAGTGCAGTGTACAGGGGCAGAATGACCTCCTTGCTCCTACTGGCCACACTGTTCCTGATGCAGGCCAGGATGCCATTGGCCCTCCTGGCTGCCTGGGCACACTGCAGGCTCATGTTCAGCCTACCATTGACCAGCACCCCCAGGTTCCTCTCTGCCTGACTGCTCTCCAGCCACTCTGACCCCAGCCTGTAGCTCTGCATGGGGTTGCTGTGGCCAATGTGTACTTGCAACATTCTCTTCTGTGCTACAATATAGGAACTCTCTTGGTTGCATTGGGAGTTGGAATTCTGATTTGTTTGAAAGGGGAGAAGTGTTGCTTCTTTCCTTGCTGCTGCTGCTGAAGCTGCTGTGAGCAAAGCCCCTCTTACCTACTGCTTGCTCCCCAGTCCTGCATCTGCTCCCCTTCTCCAGTCCACCCACTGCTCTCCCTGCTAAGAGAATTCCTCTGTAATAGAGAACAAGATAGTCAATAAGCTGTTTGTGTTTTGCTTTCCCCTGTCATTGGTATCACAGTATCACCAAGGTTGGAAGAGACCTCAAAGATCAAGTCCAGCCCGTCACCACAGACCTCATGACTAGACCATGGCACCAAGTGCCACATCCAATCCCCTCTTGAACAATGGCACAATGCCATTGCAATGTGTTAGTGTGAAGATTGACGTTCGGTTCAGGAGGTTATGTGGGTACTGGAGCAAGGTCTCACAGCACAACTATGTTAGAAAACGTTTCTTAAAGAGTTTTTCACCAAAAAAAATTAATAGAGATAATATTGATAACACAATACTATATTACTACTGTGCTACAGTTATGCTTGGGTGCTAGGGGTGTTTGGTGCCATGGTTTAGTTGATTACATAGTGTTGGATGACAGGTTGGACTTGATGATCTCAAAGGTCTCTTCCAACCTGGTCTATTCTATTCTATTCTATTCTATTCTATTCTATTCTATTCTATATATACTATATATAGTTATATACATATATATAAAGTATATATATAGTTATATACACTATACTATAGTTATTTAACTAGATTTTGATGGGCATGTTTACTAGAGTGGGTAATGGAGAACACAGCAACAAAAGCAAGAAACAGCTAAAGGAGTGAAACCAAAACAGAGGGTGTAAATAAACAATCAAGCTGCTACCCAGTGTTGTGACTGTGTGAGATGCTGGAAGGAAACAGGAGTTGAGGTTTAGCAAACCCTGATTCCTTTTGTTGTACAGCCCCGGCTTTGCTGAACAATATTCTTCTAGATGTCTCCTATAAGTTAAGCCTCTATGAAATAGCCTTTGAAAGATGAACCAGTGTGTACCAGCTTCTAATTTGGACAAGGTGGTCGGTAAAATCTCGGTGTGCTGGCAAGTGGCAATAATTTCCCCAGCGTGGGATTGGCACATCAAGGTCCAGACACACTTCTAAGGCTAAACAGCAGTAGCGAACTAGCTGGGGAGGAGAAGGAAGAGCTTGATTTGGCAGTTCCCCTGGGAGAGCAGCGCCCTGGGGAGCCAGAGCAGACTGCCCCAAGAGCATCACCAGGAAGAGCTGCAGTACCGTGGAACTGCTGCGGCAAGCTCCCTTCCTCAGCCTCTGACTCAGCACAGCACAGTGCTGTGGATGGAGTGTCAGCTACAGCCCTACAGCTTGCTGGCTTGGAGGTGTGCAGTGTGTTCAGGAAAATGAAGCTGTGTTGAATTCAGGGCCACAGGGTCAGCATCAAACTCCTGCCAGGCTTCTACTGTCTTGCTCACTGGGGTTCTTAGCCCCATGCTCATTGCCCAGGGATGAGAAGGGTATTTGAGGTGCTGGTGAGGGGAGAGGGGTTGAAAGGAGCAAGGAGGCCCTGAGATCTCAGTGGTCCTTTGACAGCTGTTCTCAGATCTCAGAAGGTCAGTGGAAAATTAAGGGATCTACATCTGTGTGAGTAGGTATCCTCCCCATCCCCTGCAACACCACCATCCCCTGCACAGGCTGGGTGCAGCAGGCACTGAAATGCAAACTGGCTTCTGGGTACTTTGCTTTTTAGGCAGAAGTGATTCCTTTCACAAGTGCAACTTCATGGAAAGAAAAAGAGAAGAAAATCCCCTTTTTCAGGATTAAGAAGAAACTTTGACAGACTTGTTTATTGTAATGGCAATTTTTCTCTTCACCCCTTACAGCTGAAAGACACCAAACTGCATTTTTGCTCCCACTTAAAGCTGTGATGAGCCTTGCAGACATAAACTAGGCACAGTACTTTTCACACAGAATCACAGAAGGGGTTGGAAGGCACCTCTGAAGATCACAGTATCACAGTATATCCGAGGTTGGAAGGAATCTCTAGAGATCACTGGGTCCAACCCCCCTTGCCAAAGCAGGATCACTTAAGGTAGTCTGCACAGGAATGCATCCAGGTCGGTTTTGAAAGTCTCCACAGAAGGAGACTCCACAACCTCCCTAGGCAGCCTGTTCCAGTGCTCGGATCAGCCAGGCCAATCCTCTCTGCTAGAGCAGGGTCATCTTTCCTCTCCAGCCCAAGAGGCAACTCTTTTGTGGGTTCATAATGCTAAAGCAAAACGCTTTCATGCCAAGAAATAGCAGCCATAGAAGCCACCACTTTGTCTGCTCCAATGCCCAACGCTTAAAGCCCAAAACCCCACTGCTCTTTATTGCCGCTTCCATCTCTGATACAGCTCTGCTCGTGTTATCTTCCAACTGAACATACTGTGCTTCTGTTTAACTGCCTATTTATAGCCAGAAGAGAAATAAACATATGAAATAAATGCATCTTGATGCATAGCTGTGCAGGAGTACAGATGTTTTATTAATGAAAATGAATCCAGCTTTTTGTAAGTCATGGCAGCAATCTAACGTATCATTGTTTGCTCCTCTGCTAGATAGTCCCTGCTGTTTTTTACATAGAAATTCCTGTAATACTTAATGGACATCTGGAAGAATTCAGCCAATTAATCGAACTCGCGCAGGAGCGAGGCTAATGGCTGTCTGAAAGGCAGATTACATTAAATCAAACTTGCAGGATGAATGAAAGTACTTAATCATACATGCAACATTCATTAGACGCGGCACAGCAAGTGTTTTGATTACTTTAATGAAAGATCAGGTAAAGTGCATCAACTGAACAGATTGAAGAGGCAGCGTGCTTACAAATGTTTGATTATGTTGACTATCAACAGGAACGGCGCCAGTAATTTATAGCATAGCATATTTGGAGGAGGAGGAGGAGGAGGAGGAGGAGGATGGAGCTGGGTGAACTTGGGAGGGGAAGTGAAATTTGGACCTTGCCTCCAAGCACTTTAATGAATAGTCAGGATAGAGAGGCTTGAATCAAATGTCACGGAAGCAGCAAATCAGATGTATTTGGAGAATCCTCTGTGGTGACTGCTGGGGATCACTTATGTTTGCACTGCTTAGAGCCTGATGCCGGGTTTGATTCCCCTGTGTTTTGTCAGACTTTGGAGTAAACAGAGCTAAGTCCTAACCAGAAAAAGAAAAAGAAAAAAAGAAAAATGTTTTCTAAACAATGAGATTCGGGCTTGATAATTTTTGTTGTTGTCTGTAAAAGGACTGCGGCTTGGCTCTGCTCTTCCCCTCAGGCTCTGCCACCACTGCCTTCCCCGGTGCTGTGCATCCAAAGAGAATCTTTGGCTGTTGATCATCCTTAGGCACTGCTGCATTTTCCCTTTCTGACCTCATCAGCCAGCATAGTGTTTTGTGTTTGCCCCCCTGGGTTGCCCATGGGTGTTGACCCACCAAGGACAGGTAGGGCTTCCAGCCTGACACACCTGCCAAGATGCAGTGACGCAGCCTCATCCCTCTGAAGCTTTGTGCATGATGGGCACTTGTCAGGTCTCGTTTGAGGATGGGAAGGGTGACCAACCTCAGAAGCTGGAGGTGAACTTTGGAAAAGAGCAGCAAGTCTCTGGCTCAGGGCTGCTCTTCCTTTGCCCTTCTCCTTCACATTGCCTGCACAGCAGTGAAGAGGTGAATCACCATGTCCTTTTGGGAGCTGTCACCCTTCTCGCTGCTTTTGTGAGATGCAGACACCCAGCTCAGATCTGCTTTATTTCCTTGTAATAGAGTTTTCCTGCTTGTTTCTTTAAGGTGCTGCTCTGCCCACTTGTTTTTAGCCATATTTGTGTGTTGGTTCGCTCTCCTCCTCCCATTCCTTGCCACTGTTTTTCCTTAGCACTGTCTCCCCTGCTCCATCTGCCCCCTTGCAATTGTGTTGGCAATGGTGGCTCCTACAGAGCAGTGTAGGAGTGCTTTTCAGTGGCCAGGACATAGCTGTATCTCATTCCTCAGCAACTACTGACATTCCATTGCATAGACAAGCAAAACTGCAATTACATCCTTCTGGAGAGAGCTCAGACAGGAGCCAGGAATTCATGGGGAACTGAAGAAAAAGGAGCGAGAAGTAGATAGCATACCCGGGAGTGGGGATGTGAGAAAGGTTGTAGGCAACAGCCCTGGGGATTTGCCTGTTGCTCATCTGAGCCAGAGGAATTTTATGGAGGAAGCTGGCCTTGGGCCTTGGCAAAGGGGCATTAAAAAGTTATTGGAAAGGATAAAAATAAGAAAAAGGTAAATGTTTTCCTGAGAGCTCAGCTCCCTGGAACACATCCCTGCGGGATGGGATCTGCTCCAGCACAAAAGCAGGACAAAGCATTTGGGACTGTGATTCACCTGGTCTTGCTCTCTGCTCTCAAAAACCTCCTGTACTGAGCCCTTTTGGGAAATTTCAGGTCCTGCTTGGACCTCACTGGATGCAGACATGGAGCTTCCCAGCCCAGCGTGCAGCACAGGCACCACTTAGGAGCTTTACTTCTCCCATCCTCTTGCTTTCTCATCCACCTACCTGCCTGTACATCTGCATGCAGTGCAGCTGGGACTTGGCCTTGCTGGAAGCCACTATTGCTGGTCATATAACTAAAACCCACAACCTCTCTGTATCAGGAGTACCTTTTCCAGTGAATTGCAACATATAACTATGTTTGCAGGGAACAGATTGTTGAGTAGCTCATGCCAAAGGAAGCCAAAGCTTCCTATTTATGACATGGCAAGATCAATAATTAGCTCCATCACAGGCAAATTTGTCATGGCAAATGGCTTCAGCCTGTGAGGTAAAAGCTGAAATCCATAATGAAATCACAAAAGTCATAATGGTCTCATCAAGGCTCTTAGATGACTTGTATAAGTTTGGGAATATCAGGAATATCCCCTAGAGAGGACCTGGTGTTCCCACGAAGGGCTAATGCAGATGGAGGTGAGGTAGAGGCATCATGCAGGATCATAGGATCACAGGGTCACAGGATGTTAGGGGTTGGAAGGGACCTCTGAAGATCATTGAGTCCAACCCCCCTGCCAGAGCAGGACCATAGAACCTAGCACAGGTCACACAGGAATGCAGATTAGTCTTGGAAGTTTCCAGAGGAGACTCCACAACCTCTCTGGGCAGGCTGTTCCAGGGCTCTGTGGCCCTACAGTGAAGAAGCTCCTCCTCATGTTGAGATGGAACCTCCTGTGCTGTAGTTTATATCCATTGCCCCTTGTCCTATCACAGGGTGCAACAGAGAAGAGCTGTCCCCTCCCTCTTGACACCCAGCCCTCAGATATTTATAAACATTTATTAAATACCATCTCAGTCTTCTCTTCTCCAGACTACAAAGCCCTGGGTCTCTCAGCCTCCTCATAGAGCACTGCTCCAGTCTCTCAATCATCCTGGCAGCTCTCTGTTGGACTCTCTCCAGCAGATCCTTGTCCCTCTTGAACTGGGGAGCCCAAAACTGGACACAATATTCCAAGTGAGGTCTCACCAGGGCAGAGCAGAAGGGGAGGAAAACCTCCCTCAATCTGCTGGACACACTCCTCTTAATGCACCCCAGGCTCCCATTGGCCTTCTTGGCCACAAGGGCACATTGCTGACCCATGGACAACTTGTTATCTACCAGGACTCCCAGGAGTGCTGCTTTGGCCCGATGTTCACTCATGGAGTAGGAATGGGAGACACAGTGTCACTGCCATCCTATCAGCTTGGCGATGGCAGTGTGGCAACACCAACAGTACCACCTCATTTCTGAAAAAGAGGAAGGCTGAATCCTTTTGTGGTGTCTTAAACTCCCTTTAAATCCTTCTAGCCTGAGTACCTTCAGAGAACAGTGTTTCCCTACCTTATCCTATGGAGAGCTCTTGGTTAATGTTTGAGCAATGAAGAAAACAGCAGCTGTTAACACTGTTTTCCCCTTAAGGCAGACTGTCCTCAGGTAAAACAAATCACAATTAAGGTACCAGCAAGGTCAGTAATATTAGACGATCCATATCCTCATAATGCAGATATTTCCTTCCACGTCTGTCACCACCATCAAATCCCCAACCGCAGCAAGATAATTGGCAGCCTCCTTCTAGGGGGAAGACAAAATAGCTTCTGCTGCCACCAAAACCAGCCTGGATTTTGTTTGTGTAAGTGCTGGAGCCTGGGGGTGGTATCGCTCATCTAGCTATATTGCCGGGGAGTCATGTATCAAGGGCAGGCTTCTGAGGCGGCTTCTGTCTCCCTCCTATTTACTGCTCCTTTAATTACAAACCAGATGTCAGGGGAAGATTTAGCAGTCAACTTTTTTATTTGAAATTCTGAAATACAAAAAAGAAAAACCCTCAACCACAACCTTTTTTTGTTTTGTTGTTTTTGTTTGTGGTAGGAAAGGGAAACATGAAGGAGAGAAATGTTCTTTAATCCTTTTCTTATAGTTCTTCTCTGATTTATTTTTAACTCTTATTTCTTTTTTTAAAGTTGTGGTCATTTTTTTCCCCCCTCTTTTATTAAGTAGCCAAAAACATTTATCTTCTTCTTTTGTTTTTTTTTTTTTTTTTCCCCTGTCCCCTCAGCCCCCAGAAGAGTTTTTAGGCTTTTCTCTGAGAACTAGACCTCACCCAAGACCTTCTGCCTCCAGCCAGGATTGCTCTCATACATTCCTCTAACTGTTTATGCCCCAAGACTGTTCAAAACATCAAATGCAGCCACCCGCTTGCTTAAAACCATTTTGTTTGGGGACCATCTTACACCTCTTCTCCAGGAGCCATGCAGACTCCCAGGTTTCAGGCAAGGAGTCAGCATCCAGGGTGTACTGGATACACAGCTGGGTCTGGAAGATATGGGATTCCTAACTCACAACCAGAGATCATGGTCGCTGGGTGATGTGTGGGCACTGGGACAGAGAAGGACCTGGATGACAAGCTGCTGGTGCCATGCTCCAGAGCCCCCAGGCAATCAGATGGAGCATCCTCCAGAAGGTACCAGGAGCTCTCTGCTCCAATAGAGAAGTTACCTAGAGGAGAAGTTACCTAGAGGAGAAGTTACCTAGTGGAACTTGAAGCCTGTCTTCACTTTGGTTGATCCAGCCATCATGGAGTCTGATTGCTAAATCTTGACAAGGCTTGAATGGGTCTCACAGGTTTATTTTAGCAGCAGAGATAGGGACAAGGGTAAAAATGTCCCTTCACACAAAGCAGGAAGCTTCTGCCAAAAGGGAGGCAGAGAACCATCACACCGCTCTTGTTCCCATTTCCTACACGCGTTTGCAATCAAGAAGCATCACACTGCTCTTGTTTCCATTCCCTACACACATTAACAATCAACTCCAAACAGAAAGGAAGGAATGTTCTGAAGGCACAAGGAGAGGAACAGTGTCCTCTTGTTCTCACTCCTGCCAGTTCCCCAGTGGTGCCCATGTCCTTTCTGCTCATCAGCCACTGCATTTTTTCCATTAGAATGTATTTCCTATTTAATGTGGGATTAACTCTTTGGTTAATCTAAGGTCATCTAAGGATGACTCTCATACACAAGTGGCCAACATGTTTGATCAAGTCTAACCTGATTTTATCAAACTGTAGGGAACCTGGTGTATGGTCTGGAGCAATGACATCAGTTTCATGCTTAGGAAAGCTCTGACCTTAAATAAAGTTGCCCTGTTGTATGACGTGCAGATGGGTTAAGTGATGTGCCCTCAACTACACGATGGAACTAATGGAATTTAGTAAGTCCATGGGAAAAAATCCAGCAGATTTCCACAGGATTTGGGAGTGTGTGTGCACAAAATTGTTAAATATGCTCACAAGGCACCTGAATTTTCCAGTTACAAAATTGGAGCAAGGAATAAAAGCTGAGAGCAAGAAAACAAACCCACCCATGTAACAGTTCAGAAAGCTCAGAAGCTGTGAGAGTCAGGTGTAATGACAGTCACCAGGGCTGACTTTGTTTGTGAACATGGGTAGGGAGGGGAAATAATCCACAATAACCCTGCAAGTGTGAGCCAGAGCACTGGGAGCCAGAACTAGCAGGGGTAGCCTAGAGAAGATAATATGGTTATTGAGACAAACGAACCACAAGGTGATTGCAACAGTTTCAATCCCAAGATAATTTTGCCCGTGTTTTTGTTAAAGATCCATGGGCACTGGCATGAGCTGCAGCAAGGCCACTAGTGGGATGATGGGATCTGCAGTTTTGGGGCCCACCTCAGAAACTGAGAATAAAATGCAGGCAGACAGAGAAGGCTACAGGAAGGTTGTGCAGCACAGGTGTGCTGTGGAGTGTGGGGCAGACAGACTCTCACCAAACCACAGGGGAGAGCTGAGATGAGCAGCAGGAGCAGCAAGTGGGAAGTGGAGCAGAGATCTCACCTGTGTGAGTTTGAGAGGGAAGACAATAAGCTAGACCCCTCAGGCCTCCCATGACCTGTGGGCCATCTCAGACCACAACACTGAGGGCTCGGGGAAACTCCCTGATGCACCTCCAGCCTACAGCTTTTACCAGAAAAAACGTCTGAAGTCTCAGTAAATGCAGTCAGGGTACCTGCTTCAAACTAGCACTTCACCTCCTGCTACTCCTGTGCAGGAAAAGGCATTGTTGTGTTCCTCACTCCTTGGGCCAGAAGCTGAGCTGGACTTTTCTGTCACTGACTGCTTTTGCAACCTGACAAAGCAAGTGAAACATTAATGGGAACATTGTTTACAAGGAGAAATGGGAAGAACTATTTAGGTATGGCTTGGAGGAACAGCATAAAACACCTCTGAACCACACATCCAGTTATTCAGCGAGGAGTGTAGCTGGGGTATCCTAATTACAAAGGCCAACCCAAATATTAGGCAAAAATCATGCAGCCTGTCAGTGGAGCGACCTAACTGCGCTGCAGCGTGGCTTATCAGTCCCAATTACAGTGGTTTGCACTAACAAAGAGTGATCTCTAGCTTGCAGAGTCTCTAATCTAATCTAAAATTCAGTGAGACCATGAAAATGGAGGAAAATGGGAGAGGAGAGTAATGTAAAACATGATTACGACTTTGCTAAGCAAATAGAATCAGAGCACTTACACAGACAAGTGGCTGGGCATTTGGAGCAGGTGGGGCGAGTCCTGTTCTTGCATGAAGGCTTCACATCTTTCTTGCCACTTCTGGAAAGCCCCCACCCCGATCTCTCTTTCTCCTGGTGCTCTCTAATGTCTCCTGCTAGGGGATGCTCCCGAGACGGTGAGTCCGACCGTCCTACCGTGGCAAGGGGATGTCTGTCCCTGAGCAAAGGATGGAGAAAGGCTTTAGAGTGTTCAATTTCCATGGCACGCCATCTTGTGTATACCGCCAGCAGCAGGTCTCCGGGCGGGACCGCACTGTCCTGCCTCCAGAACTGGTCTCGGATAAACAAGTGACCAAACAGGGATTGCGGGTAACGCGCGGCGGGACCAGAAAAGCTGCCGGTAACCCGCCGCGAGTGCGCTTCGTTTCCCACCGAAACGCAGACACTCCCGAAAGGGCGGTGAGCGCTTCGTAGGCGCAGCCACTGCCTCTTTTCGGGATGCACCCCCGGTCGAAGAGCTCACGGCACCCACGGGCAGGCCCGGGCTTACGTCGGGGCGCTGTAGGGGGTAGGTTTCAGAGCTTTCGCAGCTTGTTGCACTGCAACTCAGCCTTGGCCCCCGGGGCTCGGGAGGCTGCCCGTGGGTGAAGCTGCCAACGGAACGCAGCCACAGTCACTGCCCAGACCAAGGATTTAACATTCTGAGCAGCCGTGGCAGTTCTGCTCTTGCCTTGGGACCTCACCTCAGTGCAAGATCTTTCTGGCTACCTGCGGAAAACCCCTTGATGTAGCGATGCTGAAGGACGGAACTGGCTCTCAGCTCTCTCCCTTCAGAGGGAAGACACGCAGGGCGGCCCGGCGCAGACCCAGCGAGGGATGAACACTCCAAACAGAAACACCCACGACAGATGCTCCTGTCGGAAACCCTCGGCCGAGGGCTGCGGCCGTTCTCCCGCCCGTGGTGCCTCTCGTCTGGGACACACGCTCCGGGTCCCACACCTCACTCAGTCTCTCCCGGCGCCGTTTTCCCTGTCTCTGCGCTGCGGGCTGCGCTCCCGCTGCCACCCTGCCCGTCCTCGCAGCCCCAGCGCTCCCGCCCGGGCAGTGGGGAGCCCTCGCCCGGCCGCCGCCACCGCCCCCCGCCGCCGCCAGCGCCAGCCCCAACTTCTCATTGGCCGCCGCTGCCGGAGGGAGGATGACGCCCGGGCCGGAGCGGGCGCCGGGGGTATAAAGGCCGGGCGGGCCGGTTCCGCTGTGCTACCACCGCCTGTCATGCCGCGCGGTTTCCTCGTCAAGCGCAGCCGGCGCCTCGGCGGCTCCTACCGGGCGCGCCCGCGGGACCCGGAGCGGGACCTACCACGCGCCCCGCCGCCGCCCTCGCCGCCCGCTGCTGGGGACAGCCCTGTCGCCAGGCTGGGGGTGGAGGAGGAAGAGGAGGGCGAGGAGGAGGAGGGTGCCGCCGCCGCTTGCCCCGCGACGTGGCCCCCCGGCGGCGGCTGCGGCGGCCCTGGTCTTGCCCCGCTAGAGGGACCAGCCGTCTGGGGGGCCGCGGGGCCCTGCAGCGTCGCGGGGCCGCGAGCGGCTCTTTTCGAGCGGTGCCTGAGTTCCCCCGCCTCCGCCGAGTCCTTCCCCCTGGCCGCCTCCTTCCCGCCCGCCGAGAAGCTGCTGCTGCAGCCCCACACGCCACTGCCAGGCCCGCCGCCGCCGCCGCCCGCGCTGAAGCGGCCGTCGCGGTCCAAGGCGACTGCCAAGAAGGCCAAGGCCACGCGGAAGCTGAGCTTCGCCGACGAAGTGACCACTTCGCCCGTGCTGGGGCTGCGCATCAAGGAGGAAGGGCCCGAGGGCCGGTCGGGGCCGCCGACGGGTCGCACGCCGCTGGGCGAGTTCATCTGCCAGCTGTGCAAGGAGCAGTACGCGGACCCGTTGGCGCTGGCTCAGCACCGCTGCTCCCGCATCGTGCGCGTCGAGTATCGCTGCCCCGAGTGCCACAAGATCTTCAGCTGCCCCGCCAACCTGGCCTCGCACCGCCGCTGGCACAAGCCGCGGCCTGTCCCCAGCGCCGACGGCACCGCCGCCGCTCCCCCGGGCAAAGAGAACAGCCCCGAGCGGAGGCCTCGCGGCCCCATCGCGCCCCAAACCCAGCCGCCCCCGCCGCCCCGTCAGCACCGGGACAGCGCGGACAGCGCCAGCAGCGTGCCGGCGCCTCCTGCCTCCGGTCCGGTTCCCGGAGGCGCCCCAGCTGCCAGCCCCGGCGGGGAGGCGTTCGCGTGCCCCTGCTGCCAGAAGCGGTTCCGGCGGCAGGCTTACCTCCGCAAGCACCTGGGCACCCACGGGCCGACTCGGCCTGCCGCCTACGGCCCGCCGGAGCGCGGGCACCTCGCCTTCGCTTGCCATCTCTGCGGCGCTCGCTTCCCCTCGGCGGACATCAGGGACAAGCATCGGCTGTGGCACTCTGTGCGGGAGGAGCTGCTACTGCCGCCTCCGGCCGGGCCCCCCGAGGGCGGCGCGGCGGGCGGCGAGCGGCAGGGCTTCCCCTGCAAGCACTGCCCCGCCACCTTCTTCAGCGCGCCCGGGCTGGCGCGGCACGCCAGCAAGTGCCACCCGCCGGAGAGTAGGCAGGTCCTGCTGCTCCAGGTGCCCGTCCGGCCGGGCTGCTAGGGCCGCGGCCGCCCCCGATAGAACTACTTCGGGAGCCCGGGCGAGCCGAGCGAGTCCTGTCCATGCTATAACCCTACGGAAACTCGCGGTACTGGTACTCACGGCTACAGAGGCGGACTCCTGGGCCCCCGCCTCTCCTGCCGGTGGGTAGCGAGACTGCCCTGTACCAGCACAGCAGCAGGTTTAGCCGACGGACGGTGCCGGTGCCGCCGCCGCCTCTGCCGGTCCCGGCTGGCAGCGTTCGTGCCGAGCCCTGCAAGGGCGGGAGGCGTCGTGGGAGCAGCGGGAGCCGGTGAGCGGCTGGAAGAAGGGATACGGCTCTAGCTGGCGGCAGCAGAAAAGGAGCTGGGTCCTGGCTGGCATCCGCTGGGATGCGGGTGATGTCGGGGAGGCGGGTGCCATCCCACTGGAAGTACATCTTCCATAGCGACTCTCGGATAGAAATAGAGCTGTATATACGATATTTAAAGAGAGGAATTATTTTTCGTTAGAAAAAGATCCAGCTCTAGTGACCTTGTTTTAACAGCCTTAGCCCCCGAGCTTCAACATTTAAGTTATTGTGTTTTGTTTGCCGTACTCTGTACTTAAGATAGTCGAGAAAGTAAATGTTCAAATTAAGTGTCAAGTCACATAATAGCTAGCAGTGTATGTAAAATTAATTGTGCTGTCTGCTAAATTAAGATAGGAGGTGTTTATCTTCTGTAGCTAAGGACGCCTCCCCTGCTCGCTCTGTGTTTCTGTACTTCAGCGACTGTGTATTAGGCACAACGCATGCCTCTGGCAGCTGCCTGGTTTAAAGCCTGTTCGTTAGCACTCGTTCATGTGACATGGACAATAGCAGGAAGGGCAGTTTGGCCTCGCCAGGACAGGCAGCATACAGCTCTGCCAGCCTCCATGCTGTGGGCAAGCGGGAGGTCCCTGTCCGCACCTGGCCTTTTTAGGCAGCCTCTGACCCCTCTGCCTTGTGAGCTGCGCTGTTGATATGAGCTCATCCAAGTCTTGTGAACAGCTGAAATTGGAACATGAAACAGCCTTGATACGTTGCTGCTTTCCTTCTCCTTAACAAGAGCTACCTTAGCAGAGCCAGCCACAGTCTGTATTCCCTGCCTTTAACTGTGGTCTGGCCAAATGTTTTGACATACTGTTAAATTTACCAGCCACTCTCATTTCAGCCACTACTTCATTTATTTAATCTATCTACCTACCTATCTAATTTTTCCACACCAGTTTTTGTTTCTACATGTGATAGCAGGTGAGGCCAAAAATAAGGGCAAGTAAATTCAATAAAGGATTTAACACCAAGCTCATGCCTTTCTTGAATTCAAGCAGGACAAAGTGGGTCAGCCGATGATTTCCGAAGAGCAAAACTGATCTCAGCCGCAGTCTTTGTTCCAACGCTCTCTCTGAAATGAGCATGCAAAATGTTTCAATCTGATACATTTCAATTTGATCCTGGCAAAGCAATTATTTCTGCAGTTTCGTTGCGTGCAACAAATGATTCAGGTGTGTCGCACCAAAAGGCTGAAAGCAAGCAATGACTGCTTTATTCTAAATGCGCTTCACAGGCTCTCTCGTTTTAGTTCCAGGACCTGGACAAATGAATTAATATAACCTAAAGCAGCCAAATTTGCTGTCTGGTGAAGGAGGCTAAACTCGCAGCTTGCTCTTTTCAAATGCCAGAGTTTTAAGTTGTGCATTTCCCCATCGTGTGTCGGTAAGGGAGGCTGTGGTAAAAATGCCAGCTGAGGCAATTCAAGAAGTTCTCTTCTCCTCTGGAGAAGGTCGCTGCTTTCTCCACTTGGGAGTCAAAGATGAAGGGCTCCGGACCACAGAAACCTGGTATTAACTGCTCCTACCATTAGCACTTGAACACCCAGCCTGCAGGAGGGAAAGTCCTGCGCTTTGTGCTAACTGCAGAGCTCTGGGTGCTGTATTTATGATGGCTGAGGAAAAGTTCTCAGTACAGTGTTCTTGCCATGGGTTGGGAAAGGGCTCCCGAGGACTCATGTGTACTTTTTACTACTAAATGAAGCTGCACAGTGCACTGAACTGCTCTGTGTGTCATGTACTGTCCTATGAAATGGAGCCAGAAGCTAATCACTGAGGTGAATGACTAATATACGAAAGGTGATAAGAATAATTTTATTGTATTATTAAATATCATGTCTTCTCTTCAACCATTACAAATTTGTAGATACTACATGAATGACAATACATAATTTATCTTGTTATTGTTGCCCGTATATTTACACATGCAGTTAGTACCGATGCCATGCTCCATTTTGTTGACAGCACGTTCCTGTTGTTCGTCGGACGCAAAATGTGAGCATTTCATCTCCAGTAGGAAAATATCTCTGGGTGGGTGGAAATGGGTGCACTGATCTGCACTCACAGGGTTGGAAGTGTCAGCGTTTCAGGCCAGGCTCCCGGAGCACGTTCCCTTTTCTTCCCTATCGGAGCAATGAATTTGCCTATCGGGAAAGCGGGGTGGTGGTTTTATTTTTTGGCTGTTTGCTTCTTAAAGTTTGGTGTGGCTTTTTTTTTTTTAAAAAAAAAAAAACAACAAAAAACCCAACTATTTTTTATTTATTTTTTTTTAAATTTTTGTTGTGTTTGGTTTTTAGTGTGAGAAATAAGAACATACAGCTAGACCCAGCAGCCCGGTGACGGGGGCTAAAAACGATGAAATGCGGTGGCGCTTGCTATTGCTACCACTTGGAAAAGCAAACGTCGTATAAACATTTGGAAGCCAAGCATAAGTAGTGTTTCTGCAGGGTGACTTTTTTTTTTCCTCCTCTTTTCTTTTTTAACTGGCATAGATTATGGCATCACTTGCACAGTTATGAAGTGATAGGTTGCTTTGGGGGGGGGGAAGGAACGAATTGGTGCTATGAGTTAAGTTACTTCGTTTGGACTCCACAATGCTTGAAAGGCCGTTGAACTATTTTATTCTTCACATAAATAATCTGTACACATCCTGTGCATTAACAGTGTGACATCCGACAAAAGACTTTACAAATGCAATTTCAATCTAAAAATTGTACATTCATTTTCAAATTGTACATACTTCTTCCTTTGTTACAGAGAAAATTGCGGTGGGGCACAATAAATAGAGTGTAATCAAACCGCGGTCTCCCCATTCCATTCGCGACTCGAGATCAACCGGACTTAAAACTTATTACTGTTCAGATACTGTAATCATCCAGGAAGGTAAAAGGTGCAGAGGGACAAACTGCACTGGGAAAAAATAAAATAAAATAAAATAATAAAAAAAGGAAGGGAAAAAAAAAAAAAAAAAGAAAATGGCCACTTGGAGATTGATAAAAATCCAACAGCTAAAATATTAAAGTAAAATTCCAGTGTCACTGTTTAAAATAAACATACAGAAAGGGGGTATGCAGGGGATGGGCACACACACATTAGAGACATTATCCTGTAACAGAAAGCGTCGAGTGGCTACGGGAAGGGTGGCTGCTGATCGCTGTGCACTAGAAAGCTGCAGGCATCTTGCCTCTTAGGACTTGTTGGCAGAGCCAGAGGAGCGGCGCAGTTTCATGGACATGCGGCTCTTGCTAGTCCGAGGAGACATTGGAGAGGCTAAGTCTGTTCCATCCCCCTGTGCTGTTGCTGCTGCTGGAGTTTCTCCCGGCTGAGTCTCTGGGCAGAAGCCTGCAGAGGACAGCAAGAACCAGATGGGTCAGTGCCCCCTTCCCCATTCGCAGTGTGGGATCTACTCACAAGGGGCAGGGAGAAATTTCAGTGCTGCTCTTACTCCCACAGCATCTCCTAGCCCTTTACCAGCTGTGGGTGATAGTAGTGCAATGTGGAGCTAGCCACTGTCACAGATTCACCTCTAGAGAAAAGAGGATGGCAGAAACAACTGAGCTATGGGACTGCAGTACCTCCATGCTCTCAGCACCTGAGGCAGCACTGAAGTGGGCCATATTCTCTAACTGGGAGCACACACACCTCCAAGTCCCTTGCAGGGATGGGGAGTTGTTATTTGAACCACAACCCAGAACAAGTCAGTCTTTAATGAAAAGATGAAGGTTAACAGCTCGTTGCACATGAAGGGAGCTCTAGGAATGCAGCTGAAGAGGTGGAGTGAGTAAGGGGCCAAATGGGAGAGAAAACATCTCCTCCCATCCCGACTTAAGTCGGTGCTTCAAAATGCAAACTCCTACAGGGCCCACAAGGCAGAAGCTTGAACAGATCATACTAATGATGCATTATATGTTAACATTTCTTTGTAAAAGGAACAAGATGAATTTGAGCTAATGGTTTGTAGTTCATTAGCCCAGCCCCCAGAACTATCCTCCATTGGGCCCTGAGTCCTCACTGCAAGAGGATGAGGCTCTTCCTTACTAACAGCCCATCTCCAAATCTTCTTCCATAGAGATATGTAAGGAAAAGGAGAGAATATGAAATCAAAATCTCCTTCCTATGTACAGAAAACCAGCAGTATGAATTCAGACCCACAAAACCAAACTGCATTTTAATTAGCTGTTTACAGAGACTGACAGCCTGATTGAACTCTGCTACCTCAGTTGCCACTGATCGCCTCTGACCTGTACAAATTATGGGCAGAAGCTTAGTCCTGCAGAAGTCAATGGGGAAACCCCTGCTGACTTCAGTAAGCCAGAAATCACTTGCTATTTCTTCCAGATCATGCTATTACTGGTAATTCTTTAAAATAATAATAATGCAATAATCAGAACCAAAGATCTCTCTCCCTCTGTATCCATTTCATCTATAAGGGGTACAAAACCTACTCAAAATCGATTTTTTATCTAGAAAGACTTCTCTAAAATCAAATGAGGTCATCAGGGAAGAAGTCTAAAAGGACATTTAAACTATACTGTCATAAACCTCTGATTGAATGACCTGTCTGTCCTCCTCACCTGGTCCATCACCTGCCTGCTCCAGGGGGACAGCACAGTACTTCCTTTTTCAAACTGACATGACCCATGGAAGTGACAGGGAGGAGAAAGGGCTGTTATTTATTCCCCAGCTGGTGACAGTAATTCTGTTCATGAACTAGGTACTTCATTGCCAAACAATCTGGAAAAGCATGATAATGCCTGACTCACTGTGCCTTACAGAAAAAAGGCAGGCAGGGAAACATGCACTCTCATTTTCTGAAATTCTATCTTGTTCTAATTTTACAAGGAATTAAAGCATTTCAAATGGTGGAAGTTAGAGAGAACAGAAAATAACCATTGTTGTTTTGCACAGCATACCATTCACAGCTAGCGTGAAAGACCTTCCGTTTCAAGCCTTTGCCCTTTACCTTGATGTGGCCAATGCTTTCTAGTGGAGGTTTTGGAAGAAGAAGAAATATCACAGCATTTCTTTCTTTGTTGAGAATGAAGAAGTGATGAGGAAGGAGGAGTGGAAAGAAGTGAGGAAGGGGGAGGAGAAAAGATAAAAGATAACAGGCGTGAGACATGAGACACGAACCGCAGGGATTGAAGGGCATTAACAGATGAGCACAGAAAACGGAGTCTCGAATTTCATTATGCAATTGTTGCTCATGCTATAGGTTAAAGAGAGTGATGAGTTAGTTATGTGCAATGAAGCAACAGCTCTGAAATCAGGTGTCATACTTACCAACTAAGCATTACAAGAAAAAAATAAAAACAACAACCAAAAAAAAAAAAAGAGGAAGAGAGAGAGAAAGAAAAGAATTCTATAACATTATCCAGATCCAGCAACCTTATTCATAGCAACTGAGATACATCTTAAACATTGTCTGAAATGCTTGTCTGTGAAAACAGTTAAAATACACACATACACGCAACTGAGAAGAAAAACCAAATGGCAGCTTGATATATGGCTTCTGCTCCCCAGCTGTTTCACAGCGTTAAGCATGCTAAAATTATGGCCAGGCTCAACGTGGGACTCCTGAAATCACGTAAAGAAGAAACCCCAGAGCATTTCAGCAAGTTAGTCTGCACCAAAGGGTCAAACCCTTGTGTGAAATTTCATCATGGCTTGGATAAAGAAAATGTTAAGAACTCCCCATTATTTCCCCAGGTATTACTCTGGTCATATCTTAAGATTCTGTTTCCAATTCTTGCAGATTCACATGGAATCCTCCCCCCCCCCTAAAAAAGGAACTAACAGAGCTATTGAAGAACAGAAGTCATGTAGAGTGATTTTCACATCTGAACATATCACACCAAAAGAGTGAAGAATAATGGCACTTAAAATATATTTAAAGTCTGACAGGAATCAGCTAACTGATTAACAACTGAAAATGCCTTTGGGTTTTGGGTAAGCCATATGCATCTATCTATACATACACAGGCACATACACAGATGTGGGTATTAGATGTGGTACACAGAAATTTTGCAGAGTTTCTTTCCCCTTCACAGTTTAAAAATCTTCAGTGTGAAAAGTTATCATCTTTGTCTCTCTACATAATGTAATATTTAGTTACCCCAAAGACAGAAAAATAGGGTTAAATAAGAAAGGTTCATTGATAACTGACCTACAACTATAAAGCTCTATAAAATAACCCAAATAGAGGTGTTAGGATTCTCAAGATGTTGAGACATGTCAGGAGGTAATCCACATTTTTCAGCTTTTAGGCTTGAGAAGCAGCAAATGTCATAGCCTGAGGAGCTATGATATTTTGGGGCCATAATGTAAAGCCATTTCAATTGTTTCTCAATGAGGACGTGGACCAGCAAAGTTGAAACATTTTCACACTTGACTTGAAAATCTTAGGCTCTTCTAATAACAGTAAGTGGGTCAGAAATTAGCTATTTAAATGTATGATGGAATCCTACCTACACAGAAGTGGGGTGAAGAGGAGGAATCTGGGAGGTATCATAACATCCACACTGCCATGACTCACCTCATTCATTAGTTCTGACTTTGAAAGAGGTGAAAAATTCACTGAGCAGAAGCCTGACAGGGTGCTCACATTAAGACAGGGTGCTGCAGGGTAAGATTACTCTCAGTGCTTGTGGCTTTATCATATCTTCTTGTCTGGATCAACATTTTCCTGAGTGTCATTTCTGAGAATGGCCACAGAGGAAAATGTAATTTGTGCATGCTGCTACTTCAGCACACCTCAACTGACCTCCAGGGACGAGGGAAATATTTTTTGTACAGCTTATTTCCCTTGTTGCTCTTAACATTCCAGTCCAAATCTGGCCAGCTTGTCCGTCATGCTCAGTGGAGCCTTGCTACAGTCAAGTCAATTAAGCGTCTCACTAATTCTGGGAAATGAGGAAAGGAAGCGAGAAACAGATGCAGAAGGACTGCAAAAGGTGCTGCAAAGCAAGATGAGAAGGTGAGGAAGAGAGGGTCTAAAAACCTGGGAGGACTGGAAGTAGGTATGAATGAAAGAACTAAGAGCCA
Organism: Dryobates pubescens; assembly: GCF_014839835.1. NCBI lineage: Eukaryota > Metazoa > Chordata > Aves > Piciformes > Picidae > Dryobates > Dryobates pubescens. The sequence goes on along the minus strand of NC_071616.1, from coordinate 39,031,299 downwards.
GACATGAGATACAACACAGCAAAAAAGAGTGAGTTTATGGCAAAAGAGAGGCAGAGCCCAAGTTCATTGAAGAATGCTCTTCAGAACCTGCCTGGAAATTTAAATGCTGGGTAAAAACTATTCCTCTCTGTCAGCCAGTATCTGTGAAACCTTCTGGCAAAGTTCCCAATCTTTTCAGTGCTGCTTGTACCTTTCTGTGATGAGAAAAGCACCATCATTTTCATTTGGGAAGAGGTACTACAGGGCCAAAGAGATTCTCAGGTCAAAGCTACACAGCAAGCAAGCAGGGTAAGAGATTAAGATACAGGCTGTTGAATCTCTACATTCCCTGCTTCCCTGCCTGTGTGATGGCATCCCCACTTACTCTGAGAGTGGGGCAGTAGAATTGTTCCAAACACAGGCTTGAAAATATAGGAATGATTGTTGGGACCGAAAAGTCTGATGCTTTTATCACAAGGAAAATACTGTGACTAATGTAGAGAGGGCCCTTCTGTATCAGATTTGATGTAATCAGGTACTATTTTCAGTAGGAAGAGAGGGGAAAGAGAAAACAGAAGAAGATAGAGGAAAAAAACAAACCCAAGACATCTGTAGGTTTTAAAGCTCAGAATCTTAGCATCATAGGGTCAATAAACCCTTCAATATCAATGAGTTTACCATTGACAGTGCCCTCAGCCTACTCTGGTGTCACAGAAATCTGGTTTACTCAATAGCTGCATGGGAGGGGCTGGTCTGTTTAACAGAGTATTTGCAGTTACTCAATTTAACAGAGACAAGGTGAAAAATACAGAGGCAACTGAATTATATTCTGTGACTAAGTGCAGGTAAATCTCTATTTTTTTTTAATGCACACACAGACTACTGTAGTCATGTTACTAACTACAGGAAGGTTGACAGACGAGCTATTTTGACAGGGCAAACAAAGTATCTATAGACGAAACAATAGCAGCCACAGTCCCATGTATGGAAGAGCAACCACTGTAAGGAGGAAAGCCACTTTTGCTGAAGGCTGAGCCTCGGATAAAAGATGTCAGGCTGAGAAAAAAATCTGAGAGTTTGTTACTGAAGGCAATGTTCTCTATTTGCTCCAATTCTCACAGCTCAAATGAAAAAAAAAAGGCATGCTGAAATTGGCCAAAGGGATCACAACAACATTGCAACACTTGGTGATGGGCTGCAGCAGCTTCACAGGTTGTGAAGAAAGGTTTTCTTAGAAAAAGGAAGTGTATATAATATTTTATTAACATTAAACTTTCACCAACTGTAATCTTGGAGATGGAATAGGCTGCCCAGGGAGGCTGTGCATGCCTCCTCCCTGGGAGTGTTCAAGGCCAGGTTGGATGAGGCCTTGAGCAGCCAAATCTAGTTGAGAGGAGTCCCTGCCCATGGCAGGGAGGTTGGAGTAGATGATATCTAAGGCCTCTTTGAACCTAAGCCACTCTACAAGTCTATGATTAAAAATCAAGTCTGTAATACCTAAAATGGGGAAAATTTTTATAGTCTCTGGTCAATTATTTTTCATTTTGAAAACCAAACCAAACCAGAAGGAAAAAAAAACCCAAAACAAACAAAACCCAGACATAAATGAAATTGTATTAAAAAAAAATGAGTTGGGATATATCTTTAGCACCTGGTCAGAAATTTTCAAGATGACATTTTGTCAGAGTCATCTAGGGGGTAATGAATGTGTGTGGATTTATTTCCAGGTAGGACTCCAGTGCCAATCCTACATGTAACCCTGGCACAGCTCAGAGCTCTATACATATGTTTTAAGAAATCCTTCTGTTCTAGGGATCCTGGAAACTTAGGAGTATCTGTTTCTTTAATAGCACATCTGTTGGACTCTTTCTTGGGATTGTGGCCCATCATAGGTCTGAGTGATTTGCAGACACCTCACTTACAGGTCTGCCCTCACTAGAACTGGAAGCTAGTGAATTTCAGGCTAAGCCCTCGACCTGGGGTAACCCTTTTGGCAGATGACTGCAGTGCTAATTTACACCTGCCTTAGGCCTTAGAATTTGCACCCGTCAGAGTCAGCATGGCGGCAGATGATGTGGTGCTACTCCAGACACTCTGTCCTACAGCTGAGTAACAGAGCCTGAGGAGCTCCAGATGGAAGATGGGTCAGCCCTCAGGCTGCAAGCAGGACTGTCAAAAGATTTCCAGTTTCCCTGGGCTGAAATGGAATCTCAGAGGCAGGCATATCTGGGGACACATCATTTGATACTGACACTAGGTCAACACTGTGCTTCATTGTCTGCCCTGGGAAGCTCCTGGCAGCTCCTGACACTGATGCACTGGTCAGTTCTACTGTGCTGCACAAGGCCTAGAAGAATATGGGCTTCAGGACAGGACGTCGTGTTTTGTTGTACATAAAACCACACAGATGTGAAACACATCACAAGCTCCTACTAATGAGATTCCTGCCAAAAATTCTTATGTTTGATACAAAGGCCAAGTCTAAAATCAGGCTTCTAAAAATCCTAATCTTTTTCCAAATCATGTAAGAGAACCAAGTATGAGCAGGACAATTTTTAACAGAATGCAGGAATTGCCACTGTAGAGCAGTGTTCTCCCAACACACCAAACTAGTACAGAAAAATATCTTTCTTTCACTCTGATAGAGTCAACTAGAGGAAAAGTGACTAGGCAGCACTGATATAAATGCCCTAAAACATATACTAGCCATAAGAAGTGTCTGCTGTTGAATATTTATTGAGTGTATTAGGTAGGAAATGTGGCAAGGACTGGTATCCCCGGCTCTTGTTTTAAGTGCTTCTAGTTACATATTTCTTCCTAATAATATGTTTTTATACATTAAATTATGCATGTATTGATTTTTATACTGATTAATTTTAAATTACTTTAAATTTTGTTTCCCTTTGGTCTTGACTATTTGAGGCAGCATAACTACACCACTCAACATATTTTGAAACCACACTTCCTTTCTACTTAGGGTTTATACCTTCAAGCAAACAAGTCTCAATCAATGTTTTAATATCTCTCAGTCATACTTTCTGTAATCCTATGACAACACTTCTGTTGTTTTTGACTTACTTTCTTCACAGCTTTGCAGTTGAGAAACTAATTTTAAGGTAGCTTGCCAAATTACTCTCACAAAATTAATTTTAGTTAGATTTACAGCTTTTCCACAGAAGCATTTTGATTTGTCATGAAATAAAGTTTCCCAAACAAGGAATTTCAAGTGTTACACTGTCGTCTTCTCCTTCTCTCCTATGTTATCACTGCAGAATGTCTTACAACATCAATGAAAGACAGTACAAGGGTACAAAACACACCACTGCCATCCAGTACTACTTGCTCATGCTGGGAAACAAAGGTCAACACAATAAAGTGTTACTCATTCAACAACTGTCTCTATCATTAGTTACCTTAATCCCAGAACCAGTGTTAGTGCTTCATGCAGACCTGAGGTTAGTAAAAGACTAAAACTTTAAGAAGATGTAGTGGTCATTTCTCAATCAGTGTGAAATTCTTTTTAGTGTGAACAAGGGAAACAAGGAAAGTTTGCATACAATTTGGTTACAAGCTTAGTGCTCTAGTAAAAGTAAGAGGAACAAAGGGGTTTTTTGGACACTTTGTCTTACCTTCAGATAAACAGAACTGATATTTAATGATCTAAAAAGAGGGGAAATAAAATAATGAAATAATCATAAGGAGTTCAAGAAATGTCAGAACAGGAAGGCCTTGAGTTACTAATTTTCTTTTACTGATTTTCTCATTAGTAACTGAAAATGCAGTATCCTCTTATAAAACAGGTAAAATATACTGAAAAGCAAAACTGACCTTACACCAACTTTGCAGCTAACAACCCGGAAATAAATGGATGATTGCAAGGCTCACAGATTTCAAGGCTCTCTAGTGAGCCTTAAAACATTCTTATGAGGAAGATGTGTTTAGATTAAATAATGTATTTCCCTGAACAAGCCCAGATGAAGGAGTACCAGTGCTTCCATGGAGATTTTACACATGAGAATGTGATAAAATTCACGGTAAAAATACAGGGTCTGGTTGCTGCATTAAAGCAATTTGCCAAATCTTAATGTCAGGCATTGGCTCATGATGCCAGGCAACAGAATAAAGATTTAAAGGCAACTTTACCCAGATTCTCAAATATATGTATGTATATAAGTATTTTTTTCTTTTCTTTCCAATTAACTCTTAATGATGTGCAAAGGTCTGAACTTTTAGTCTTTATAAGTAAGGATACTGCATTTCGAGTAAGATTGGATAAAATCAGTTCTTTACTGTACTTCTTACCTGTCTCCGAGGGCAAATGATGGTAAGGTGCTGGACAGAAAACCTGAGCAGCAAAATCCTCAAATGTTGTAGGCTCTAGATGATGTTGAACAATCGTTTGCAGGTATCGTGCTCTCTCCTCGTAACTGGTTTAGCCAAGAATTAAGGATGAATTTGTAACACATACTGTAACTGCTAAATACCAGTGCCCAGGTATTCAGAACTCTTGTTTTTATTAAACATATATCTCATGTATTTCAGTGACTGTGCACATTTAGTATTAATTCTTTACATAACTCTGATAGCTGATGCATAGAAGTAATAGTAACAAAGATGAAACATGCTTACCGTAAACCTCATTCAACTCTTTTCTTCATGTCTGATGCAAAATTCTCTGCAATTTTCCCCCCCATCTAACAGCAGCCACTAATACTCTTTGAAGCAACTGATTTGCCTGAACTGTGGTCACAATCAAATAGAAAAACATTATTGTAGCCTGAAAGATAACTTTAGCATTAACAAAGTAAATGATTCTGCACTTTTCCGTAACAAACCGCTTCCATAATCCCCCCAAAAAACCAAGTCACCAACCCACTCACACATAGTTTAAGATACATACAGGGCGAAATTTGAGTATTGGGAAAAAAACCCTCATGAACTGTGCTGTTAGAACAAGCAAGAATATTTGTAAGGAATCTGCAGGACCCTTAAGTGCTGGCTAACAGGGTGTCGGCAGGGCACTGACAGCAAAATACTGTACTTCTTCCTTTTCCCCTGTGCTCTCCCTCTCTGATATTATTGACAAGAGACTGGTATCTTGAAGTGTTGTTGCTTTTGAAGAACCCTCTCCAGGCTTCTTGTTCCAGCAGGCCTGATTGTGCTGTTAGCACAGAGAGAGCGAGAAAAAGAGAGACTATTTCTGCTGTTCGTGAAAGCAACTATGGAAATGGCTGTCAAAATGTAGAGCAGCAGGCAGCAACATACAATTATCAAGAAAAAATACCATGCTGACTTCACGTTGTATAGTTCCTGAACTGGGAAATCAGTTAACCTTTTCTCTCACAACTTTTGAAGTCTTCCAGCTGGACTCAATACATTGAATGAAGGAGCCCTTCTCCAGTTATCTCACAGAACCAGAAACCCATCAGAAATTTTCACTGGCATCTACACTTGTGCACACTTCTCCCTTTGTTCTTCACATTCTGTTAGTAGATAGTGAGATGATTTTCTCCTTACACAGCTCCATCTTCCTAAAATAAAAGGCCCCAAACAAATCTTCATGCTGTGGAGGAATGCACTAAGAATCAGTTCCTTTAAAGCTCAGGGTTCCGATTTCAGGTTCACAGCTCTTTTGTGGGGGACAGTGAGCAAACAACCTTTCTGACTCAACGTCACCACTTGTGAAACAGGGGTAATGTGGACTTGGCACAAACCTTTTAGCAATCCAAACATGAAAACTGCATTACAAGGGGTCAGTGTTTCTAGTAACAAGTGCTCACATTTAAAATACGTAACAACACTATTTTCAGTTAAGATAAGCAATAAAATTCCCAGCCCCAAATTAAAGCTGGACACAATACCCTTCATCTTTGCTTTAGAAAATTATATTTCAACAATTGGTCTCTTCCAACCTGGTTTATTCTATTCTAATTACAGAACTTTCCCCCATCAGACCTTTTTGCAGTGTTCTGTACAGCAGATTTACAGTAGATTTTTGCAATATCTCTAAATATGAAAACAAATAAATATAGAGAGTATAATGACTGAAAACAACTTCCAGTGAATAAAATTGTCTCCACTGTATTTCCTTAGACCACACCTTGGCTACATAGTGAGACTGGGAAATAATTTTTCCTTCAAAATCCACACACTGAATTCTTTCTGGATCCTGAGACACCTGAACCTCAGCAGAAATCTGCCTGGAGAAGTTATATCAGCAGCACTGTGACAAGAGAAAATATGAAAGTCTCCCATTGTAATGGTTCTTAGGTTAGGGGATAAACACAGTGTTGAGCCTTAACAGAGGAAAGTAATACAGCAGTTTTTAGGAGGCTATGTATAAGCGGTAGAGGATGAAGCTGATGGTTGAAGTCTAAATAATACTACGTATCTCAACTTGTTGAAAAGCACTTTTTTCATTGGGGGAGATTCACAGCTGCTGAATTTTCTGCAGTTAATAGAGTCCTTTGATTCACAGCAGTGCCCCTTGCACAAAAAATACTGGCCTTTGTGTATTACCAGAAACTAATTTTCTATTTGGCTGAAAAGGGAAAAATGGGGTTATTGCTTCTGCCTCCTACAGAGCTTTTCATTATGCCTGATGCACTCAACTTCTAAGCTCTTCTGAGAAAAAAAAATAACTGAAGAGGCAAGAGGTAGAAAAATGAGCTTGTTAGCACATTAGAAGTGAAGTATCTTGGTGGGCCCTAGAAATTCCCAGTGGTGTGTTAACTTATCACTCTATGCATGCTGGCACTGATAGTCTCCCAATTGATCACTCTCTTTTCGCACTGAAGGTGCTGCCAGGAAGCAAAGGCTGAAGGCCCACAGGAGAAAAGGCTCCTATCAAAACAAGCTGTTTTTAAAAGTCTGCTTGAATGGGTAAAATGTTTCATGAAAAAGTAGGGTGGAGACACCTACCTGCTTTCAAAATGCTCTACTTTCAGAGGTCTCTAAAGGAAACCTTTTAGTTTATCCTATTATATCCAAAGCTTATACACAAATAAGACAAAAATGAAGGAAAGTTACTGCTTTGAATGTGACAAGGACATTCCCATTCTCTATCTCCTAACCCAATAAAGAAGTCTCAACACAGATGCTGACTGAGAGGATGTTTTCATTACACAGTGGAAAGGACACGCTTATATCCGTTCTAGAAGTCTAATTCAAATGCACACTTAGTATACCCAGAGAAAAGTAATTCAGATAGTCAGGTCACTGCTCATCATGGGAGTCCACAACACCATCTATTAAAAATGGAACACTTAACAACAAAACAAAAAATCTGATGCAAATGCTCAGTCCAAAGCTTGCTGCACTCTGCACTGAAAAATTACACACTCTCCTCAGAAAAGCTCCTCTTACATATAAGAAATTGAGCAACTGAGACTGAGGTACTTTGATCTTCTATTCACAGACACTTTCAGAACATTCTAGTATTTTAACACACCAAATTTGTATGTTTTTTTGTGGCTGAGACAACCTAATTCTATTCTGTATTTCAATGTAACTATCTGCAAGAGTAACCATAAACCCATGGTAGTTAATTTCTACATTACTTCTAATAGGCTAGACATTTATTTCTTTAAAATGCTGTTCTCTAGGGAAGAGTTATTAGCACCTAGAAATTGAGTGGTGCACACAAAGTCAATGGCTACTAATAACAGGGCAATGCAAGCTGTATTCTTACTGCCAGTGGATGTTGCCACTGGCATTAGCAATTAAGATGGAATGGGAAGGATGTGCGGACAAACCAATGGAGAAAGACTCTGGCACAGAGAGTGAGTTTTCTGCTTCCGAAGAAGGTGCTAACTGGAACAAATGAGAAAGGACAAAAAAGGTAAGAGATAGAAAGAGATACATTAATTATACAGGCACTCAGCCAAACCTGTCAGCTAAAAGCTCGCAGATATATCATCTGCAAAGAGTGTAACAAAACCTGCAATTACTTCATTGTACTTTTTCAGAAGATATTGCTCTGAAAAATGCAATCAGTGCAAGTGAAAAATAAATAAGTCTGGAAACCATACCTTTATAGGTCACTCTGGTTGTACTCACTCCAGCTAAAATTTCATTTGCATTACAATCCATTTTACTTGTTCTCTACATCTCCAGTTATTTCTATTAATGCTGGAAATACTGCACTGTCTATTATTACTGTAAACATTCTCTGAGACCTCTTGATTTGCACTGGGGAACAAGCACTGAAAGTCTGGCTGCTCAATCACCTACTTATGCCTACTCTCTCTGCAAATGAACATCTTATGTTTTCACCTCTCCATCACTGTTGACTGCATCACTTCATTAATTGAAGCTCTGTTTAGATTCCTGTGGCAGCATACATCCACATCTTGCATGTTCCTTTTGTATAATCCAAGACACAACTTTTCCCAGCCATTAGCTCTTACTTAAAATCTCAGTTATTGCCATACTCTTTTTTTCTGGCCTCCACAAATTTTTCTTCCTCCTTACATCTAACCTGAGCACTGCAAGACCACTTTGTGAACACACTGCCTAGATGGGGCATCTTCAGATATTGCCATCACTCTACCACTCCCTAGAGTGAATGCAGGCTACTTATTTTAACTTTACAGTCCACAGCTATTTGATAATTTTATCCAACCCACGCTTGCCTCCAGTCAGTTAATGCAGGCAGCAGCTCTCACTCACCTTGACATTTTTTTGACAAGTATTCTTTTTTTCCTCCATGTGGCTTCTTATGCCTAGCACTACCTCTCTGTAAGTGTCCACAATACAATCCCCTCTCAAACACTCCACTTTGTTGTGATGTTTATCACAAAAAGAAAGGAAAACGCCTTGGAAGTCTGTTGCTGTGTAGATCACATAACTATTCATATGCTGTCTACTATTATTTCCCATTTCCCAGAATTTTGCATCTGCCTTCGTTTGTGTCTTCAGTTTTATACTTGGCTTTTTTTTATTTCTGGAGGACAAACAACACCTGCCTTGTGCTGTAATCTAACTCAGTACAGCGAGGCCTGATGCCAAGGACAGAGATGTTTCACAAGAGAGAAAAAAACAGCTCTCCTCCTTGCATCTTCATCCACCATCTGAACCTTCTCCCTTTATATCCCAAACAATTCCCTCACACTGCCAATTCTTTTATCCACAGCATTGTCATCCTTCAATTTGGTAAGGAAATGCTTTTGCTACATTTCCCCACATCTCAAATTCTTTGGTATTTTTCCTCCCTTGAAATTTTAACCATGCAATCTCCCCAACATACATACTTCCCATTGTTCAGCCTCTTCTACTGCCTCCGTCTTTCAAGTCCTTCTGTTGAATTAATCTCCTCTTAATCATTTCCACAGATTTATTGCCATTGTGACTACATGTTTTCTTTCCCTTCTTCTTATTCACACTTCTCAGTTTTAGAACTGAATAAAATTACAATAAATCTATCTAGTCTTTTGCAGAAGAGTGGATGCATGATTACTACGTTACAATAACGCAGGGAATACCAATACTCAATTTCATCAACCTGAGGCTGAAGAAAAACACAGAAAAAGCAGTTTTAATATGAAGTAACATTTCCAAGACTTCAAGGATATGGCACTTCACAATTCTGTGATCTAGCTGTTACCAGGGCACCTAAGTGCTAGGTTTGGAAAAGGGCTGGAGAAAAAAAATCCTGGTGTCCACTCCAAAGACCATCTGGTAACAAACAATTCATGATAACTGGAATCCAGGGACTCTCCTCTCCCAGGGAAGTACCATAACCATTAGGCTATAGAGATCAGCATGTACTTTCCCTGTGATTCAGGGGAGATCTTTATGAAAGGAGGAGCAATTTCAGCGCTGAACAGAGTGTGCCTGATTACAAAACGTCCTCAGTCCCAATGGTTAGAACAGTTTTGTAAGAGGCAGGGGATGTGGCCTCAAAATTGGAAACTGCTCTTGTTTCCTGGCTGCCTGATGTAACCAGGGAGTTACCTCCTGTTGCACCTGAGTGGGCTCTAATCCAGCGAGTATACCTTCAAAACTCTTAGAGCATTGGTGCCTTGCAGGTCAAATGAGCAAATATTTATCTACTCATTGGATAAAGAGAGGCACGAACTGGGCATTTGTCTACTCAGATATAGCAATGCCTTAGGCAGCTCTAGTGTGTGCTCAAGTGAGCAGATCTCTAGAGAAGCAGAGCAGTGAAAGCTTTAGACACCTGTGAACTTCACTGGCATCCAAGAACAAGGTGTTTGCCGTGCAGAGACTTTTCTGACTTGTATTTTAGACTCATGAGGAACATGGGTCAGATCAACAGAACAGCTCTGTCTAAAGTCTCAAGACTTATGGAATAAGAAGATAAACAAAATGTTTTATCAGGAGACTTCCCCATCAGCTTCTGGAGGGAAGGATGAATGACGAGGACCCTACACAATGAAGAAACTTAAAAAAGGGATGAAGTGATGCACAGCTCATTAATACACTAAAATGGTGTAATACTTACAACGTCAGATCAATGTTTCTTTTGTTCAACAGAATTTGAAGGCAATGCTTTTGTGAAGTCACTACAGATGCCAAGGGCAGAGACTCTGTATTTTTCAAAAAGCCAAAAGAAAGTATTTAGCACTTCAGATACCATAACACAAAGTTATGCCTCAGCTTCCATTTTAGTAGACAACTTGAAGATGATATCTGGATGAGTTAGAATAGAATAGAATAAACCAGGTTGGAAGAGACCTTCAAGATCATTGCGTCCAACCCATCAACCAATCCAACCCACTTAAACAACTAAACCATGGCACCAAACACCCCATCAAGTCTCCTCCTGAACACCTCCCCAGGCAGCCCATTCCAATGGGCAAGCACTCTCTCTGTATAGAACTTCTTCCTAACCTCCAGCCTAAACCTCCCCTGGTGCAGCCTGAGACTGCGTCCTCTTGTTCTGGTACTGGCTGCCTGGGAGAAGAGACCAACTTCCACCTGTCTACAACCACCCTTCAGGTAGCTGTAGAGAGCAATAAGGTCACCCATCAAGATCATTATAGCTCAGGCAACACCCCAGAACGATGAAGCTCCAAGTTGCAAGCTCAACAATGCTGCAAGCATTCCTACACCCACAGTGAGGGGCTGGTGAAGTCCAGTATTTATCATATAAGTTGCTTATGGTTATTATTTTTCTTTCCTTAAAAAAACCCCAACCAAACCAAAACAACAAAAAACCAACAAACAACAAACCCAGAAAAAAGAAACAGGATTATGAACAAAAGGACTCCCTTTGTGAAAGGGAGTAAAAATGTGGGCTCTTCAGTAATTTATTTTCCCAGCACTGGGTCTCTCATTCAGAAAAAGGAAAAAGCAAAATCAGACACTCTGTGGAAGTTTTATTCATAAATTTTCTCTCCTGGTGCTCTGTATTTATATAGATTGGCACACTGGTGCAGTATGTTACAACATAACTGTATATTGGGATATAGGATCCCAATACAGACAGTATGTAGCGAGAACCTTTGATTCTAGTGCTAGGAAAAAAGAGGTTTTGATGTTTGCCTAAAAATATCTCTGAGAACAAAAAAAAAAAAAGCCAGAGAATGAATTTCTCAATAGCAAGATGGAGTTTTTCATGTCTAATTACAAATGACTGTCAGAAATACATGTACAGCTGCATCCCTGGCACGTCCCACTGTTAGCAAAGTCATCTAAGAAGTCAATACATATTGATATGATTGTAGAAAGTATGACTTTGTGAGCCAGACGTTTGGAAAGTAATTTAGACAAGCAGAAACCGAAGCACCACTCTATCCTTAATGGAAAATGAAAATCCTCCACCCAGAGATCCTTGCTTGTAGGATCAATGGACAGTTGCAAGAGGGTTTTTTTAATGGCATGTAGACACTATTTATAGAAAAGAGATTAATAGTACTTTAAGAAAAGCTACATAAAATGACACCCTCTTGTTTACTACCTTTGCCCCCACAGCAAATTCAGAAGTATACCTCTTCTGTTCTAGGAAAAAACCAACACCAAATCTGTAGTATTGTCAGCATACAAAAGTGCTCCAAGGATTTTAAAGGCCAAAGGAAACAAAGAAACAGTGAGGCACAGTAAATGGCATATGCTGCTAAGAGATTTTAAGTTTCTCTCTCCCTGGTCTGAAAATGTGTGCAAACCCCATGTAATTAATTGCTACAGTTTGAGCTACTCAAAATGATGAAAACATCCACTCTAATGGGTAGATTTTTCCCAGCAAAACACAAAATTCCTGACATCAAAATGTGAAAGGAGGATTGCCTCCCTTAAAAAGATAACAAGTACAGGTTAGGACCAAGTTTTTATTGCAGCTGAAAGGAAAAGTTAGCCATAGCAAAATCCAGTGTGTAAAGGAAGACAGGACAAAACCCACACATCAGAGAAATTGAAGTTTTTTCTGGGAAATCTCGCTCCAAAAGAAGAGATTGTGCAGTGGCTGTCAAACCAGCTGAACTCATACTGAGTCACAGCAATTTGTAGTCTTTGTTGGCTCTTAGAATGAAGGATGTGAGTTGGGCTGCTATTGATCCAGTGCTAGAAGCCCTGCAACTAGCAGTGGTTTGTATGTAGGTGGGTGATCAGTATCAACTGGCCACACTGAGAGGAACAGTTAAAGTTCTCTTATATTCTGAAAAGTGACTCTGTAGAAGTGGCATCATGGTGTTCCCTATTTATTGTATTTCAGTGATTTCCACATCTAGTTTGAACAGTATACAAATAGATTTTTTTTCTCCCCCCCCCCCAGTTACATTTTCTGTTTACTTAAGTCAACTTGATATTCTAAAGTCAGCCTGGGTTCTTTCTTGTTTCTCAAACACTGACAAAATAGCAAATGGCATATAGATATTTAGCTCTGTGCATCTGTTTACACAGCTATGCTGTAAATGAAAGCACTTTCTGCATATACAATTGGAACTTAGCCACAACACTGATGACTCATAAGGCAGAACCCAGTCCATTCTCCTCATGATGCAATTGATTTAGGTAAAAGAGAAGGAAAGAAAAATGTACTGTGCTTGACACTACTAAACAGGTGAGATTTTTTTTCCCTCTAATGAAAATATTTTCAATACCAGTGAAAGCAATAAAATGTAACAATGTATTTCAATACTCATAAAAATGGAACATAAAGCTCAAAGGAATCAAAATCACATGTTAGAAGTAAAGTTCTATTTTGCATTTCATGAAAACATTTTAAAACTGTGTAAGGTACTCGGTGTTAATTGTCCAAAATCACTGATTTTAAGAAATATACAGACACCAATCTACCAACTCATGTAGATCTCTCATTCAAAAAATGAAAACAAATGTACAAAACAAAGAACATATTAAGACTGTAGAATTGAAGCAAATATACAATGTAGTACCTAATCACCTCTAATAAAACCCCTTTTCAACACAAGTTGTAACTGCAAAAGGGCTGAGGCAATCTCTGAGGTATATTTCTTCATGGAGAAAATAAGGGAATACATAATAGATCAACTAACACAAATTAATCACATCCTTCCAGATCTTGCAATTTATTTCCAATGCACATAGTTGCATCATTCTTTAGATTAATATAATGAAAATGACTTTTCATTTTTCAGTTTAACAAGTCTGTGATAAATTAAAAGTTATTGGGCAAATTATAGCAATGTGTACTTTTGCCATTTAGAGGTGTTTTGGTTTTTTCTTTTCCTTAAAAGCACTAATCTCACAGCTAAAGGAGATTACTTCCAGTATATCTACCCTTTGGTTAAATGGTTAAAAGTCCTGCAAGGTAAGGATAAGCTACATAAACATGCAGCCACTGAGTGTTTCCAAATCAATCCTATTGCTTTCTGCCTAGTTTACTAACACATTCTGTAGTGAAAGGCATTGACTTTATCTGCATTTGTGTAAGAATCTTCATTTTTCCAGTGGGAGCATTCTAAAAATGGCCACATTTCTGCAAGAAATTGTCAGTGATGCTTACTTTTTCCACGAGAAACCTCAAGACATTTAACATTCTGCAACATTGTCCTTCTAGGAAAATCCTTGATATATTGTTTATTTTTATGTTGTTCCATCACATCTTACAGCTACCTAAATTCTTCGGTGGTTTATAACATCATCTAGGAAGGAAAAAAAAGCTGTGATTCATCAGCACAGACAAAGCTGGGCTTTAATCCATTCCTATAACCATATTGCCAAGTCTATATTGTTTACATTGCGTCTCAATTAAGAGACAGGCAGGACACCTGGTACTTCTTTATCTAAGTCCCACGGGCTGCCAGATGACTCAAAATCCATAACAGGTGCTAAGGCAGTGTGAGTGTAGCACCATTAACACAAGCTGGAATTGGATAAAATTTGGACTATGCTTAACCACTTAAAACACTCAATTATGGAATGAAAAATGTAACCACTCGGCACCAAACTCCTCTACAAAAGGCACTTACAAAGATATATGGAATTAAAGTGCAAGTGTAAGGGGTTAAACAAGTGTTAATCTTGCTGTGATTTTCATGTAGTTTAATTCTGAGGGATAAAGTTGGGTTTTCTTAAAAGAGAACCATGTAAAATTACATGTACTCACTCAATTAAATGAAATGTAATTCTGATCATCTGCTTATGCAGCAAAAATGACAAACTGATGCTCAAGCCTTCTAACAATTTCCAAGTTAAGGACAAAAAAATATCCAGGTTAACAATACTTACTGAATTCTCTGTAGAACCCAGAAGTTATTTTATTTCGAGGACTTTGGCAAATGAAAGCATCTTATGGAAGGATTTTGAACCCAACAAGAATCAAGTGAAAAACTACATGATAAGACTACAAGGTACTGCTTCACACTGAAAAAAAAATCCCACTGCAGATCACTTTTCAGCACTCCTTCAGCTAAGGCGTCTGAACTAAGTATTAAGTTCAGACACTGACACAACACACCTCATGAGAGAAAAAAAAATGAGTATCAGAAATTTTACAGTGGACAATTACTTAGGAACTATCTGTATCTAAATGTGCAGTAATCCAATTAAGTTTCTATTTAATATTGTAATTATCAAGAACACAATATAGTGATTTTATTAGCAGAGTAAGCAGTAACAAAGTACAGTAAACTGTCATTTAAGACAGTGTCATAGTATCTACGATAAGCAGCATATTGGCTTAAACTAATGCACTATATGCCTCTAGGGAATGACAGGCTCAGAGACTGGGTTTTAACATCAGAATCTATCCATTAATCTTGACTTAAATATAATCTACTCTGCAGTAAGAGGAAGAATGGGCATCCAATGAATTATCTGCTTGAAATATAGCAGGAGCAGATGAACACAAACATATAGTAGGAAGCCTCCGGTTTGGTACTATTTATTGTGTAATGTTGGTTTTACAAATCCTAAACTGCATTTTAGCATGAAACTAGAAAGATGGTAAGATCAGATGGCTAGCAGCATCAGAAGGATGAACACCTCAGCACTAGCAGATTACTCATTAACTTTACTGGCTGTGTGGCTAGAAGACTAATGACAGTATTTATAAATACCATGCCTGCCCATGTTTTGGTAACAGGGTATGGAGGTGAAAACAAAACAGTGAAGCAGAGTGCTAAAACCCTTATACAGATAGAATTCCTACTCCAACTTCCAGGGAGGATTTGTCTTACTAATGTATCCAAGACAGGAATGGAGGAACCTATACGGTGTGTGTTGTGCTAACTGATGCCCATTACAGATGCCACTGCTTCGGGCCCCTCTTTAGCAGCAGGTTTGTAGAAGGCAGCAGAGGAGGCACAGGGCCAACAGGCCAAGGGACTATGGCTTATTAAGGATGCTGAGGTGTTGCAATCATGCCTTCAGCCAGTGAATAATGTGGAACAGTTACAGGCCAGGAGGAACTGCAGCCCCACATACCAACCCCAGGTTTTGGGAGAGGGATTTTTTCCCCCACTCCAGCACTCAGCATTACATCAGTTTTAACTCCAGTCATTAAAATTGACAAGTGTAAAATTACAGAATCAAGACTGGCTCTTTGCTCTCTGCTACTAGCATGAATACTTAAGGCCACTGTTCATACATTCAAATATTTAAATTTCTGCCTTAAATATTTTCTCTGCACATACAGGCATACTAATTGAAATATTAAGGAAAATGCTTTTCATAAAGCCACCACCACTAACTGCACAATTACACAAATATGAAATTATACTAACAGTAATATTGGTCACCTAAAAGACTGCACATAAAGACATGTATTAATTTGCAATTCCTCACTACAGAGCAACAAAGAAAACTTCTCACATGAGAAATTTTGTCATTAATTCCAATCTATACCAATGTAGTTAGAACTATTTTTCCCCCCCTTTTATAGTTGGAAAAAAAAATTCTCTGGGTTGCTGCAATACCTGCATGAAATAATCTACTGAGAAGTCTCTTCAGAGGGCAGTGAAGTTGATTTTAAAAAACCTCAAAGACAGTCCTTTTCTATTTATATGAAGAAAACAAAGATTAATTTTCAGTTACTTCCCCCTCTCTTTATTTTGAAGGGCAATTAGTAAAGCAGCCCCTTCACCCTCCTCCCTAGAGCGGTCAAGCTGTTGAGAGCAGTTTGCAGCACTACAATGGCACTATTGTGAACACAGCCTGGGCTTCCTTCCCACAGAGAGTTAAATGGGCAGTTCCTGCTGCCCATGATTGGTGTCCAGCAAAACAATACTTAAGAGACAGGTTTTATCAGTTCCACGCCAAAGAAGTGAAGCCAGGGAACCCAAGCCTTCATATCATGCTGAACCATATGCCAACCCTGCTGGCCCCAAAGGTTTATCACTAAGAATCAGGATCCATCATGTCCCCTGTGAAATTTCACTTCACATACCTTCTGTGAAATGCATGGCTTTGCTGAAAACTGACCTTTTTCCACAATTGGCAAGAACAGATGGAGGGTAACTACAGTTTGGCAAGCACAAATCAAAAGATTTTCTAATAGCCTGCATTCTTCTGTTTGGGAGGAGAAGCATTCAGAAGGAGATAGATATATTTGTGACCCACAGATCTATTCAGGTGCAGTTAATCAGTAATTAAATTATTTTCTCAATGTCTCAAAAGTACACAGAGATTAATTTGATTGGCTGGGCTGTGAGGAGACTCATGTCCTTTGGACTACCATATGGTAACCAGAATTACCAAATGTAATGCTAACTTTTAATCCTTGCTTTATGTTAGTTTGCTCATTATTTTTTTTCTCTGAAGTATGTGGCACATACAGCATAAAACCATATACATCCAGCCTGTTCTGTTCTAATTTTGACCTGTTCAATTGGTGAATGTTGTTAGACAAAGTACCGTCCATCTCCAGCTAAGTATTTCTATATACTGAGGGGTACTGTAAATAACCCCCTTCTTCAGTAACTGAAATAGGGACCTTTAAGAGAACAAAGACAACCAATGTGCTAGTTTCTATTAATCTCCTTTTTTTTTTTTTCTGGTACCTATCATCTTCTAATCCCTCTGTTGGCAGTGGCAAACAACCCCCAATTGTCTTGATTACCATAAGCAGAATGCCGCAGATACAGTTTGCCAATATCTTACTCGGCTCCCTCAGAAACACTACTCTGTCTCACAGCCATTCTGTTTGTCAGTTTGGCTTGTTACAATAATCTCCCACATTTCTCACCAATTTAAATATCAGAGCCAACCATACACAATGGTATGTATTTATTCTTTACATATACACAGCTTTTGACTTGTTTGCAAGACGTGCGATTAGGGCTGAATTTATGACTAGGGAAAGTATCAGCGTCGCAAAACACAGCATTTTTTCCATTGATTTAAGGGTAAGGATTAAATGGTTTAAAAACATTTCTTTATTCAAATCTCAGAAGCACCAGGAAAAATTGTATGCTCTTCCCTGCTTTTATTTGCAGACATCTGAGAGCTATCAAAGAAATCCACATGAATTTTAACACCTCTAGGGGGCAAGAGTCTTAACATTTTAACAAAGGGCTTTTGTTACCCAAAATGTTTAGTTAATTAATAAGGTTAAGTAGGTATTAACAAAACCCCTGTCATTTTGTGTTATGTACAAGGCAATCAACTCTGCATAAGACTGAACTAGTTTATTTTTTTTCCATTCCAGTTTAAGGACTCTTAAGGGTATTTAAAACACATTTTATAATGAAAGAGTGATTGCTCTGCTAACTTCACGCTTACAATATACAAACCCAAAGATTTCCTACCTTAAAGAGATGCAGTAAAAAAGAACTGTCCTCCTTCAAGCTATTTGTATTAAGAGATCCAAATTCAGAAGTTCTAGGAAACTGATAAAGCACCTCACTGCTTTTTTTAAGGTAGCCAACTGACATCCTTTTATTCTAAACCAGAATGCCATTGGCAAAATCCTACACATTTTAGACAAATCAGTGGAATGAATACTTCCCCTCCAGATGAGTAAATTCATGAAAGCATACTGAAGAACCTAGATTTGAGTCTCCCCCATAACTGCATTGAACATTAACAGAGCACTCAGCTCTTAGCAGAAAATTGTATTACTAGAGACAATCCTTTTTTACCACTTTCAAGAGAATCTCATGCATTTCATTAGGGAATAGCAACTAATGAATAAAGCTATACTACTAATTAAACCCCAAGTTGGACAGATACAAACAAGATAGATATCTTGCAGTCATATTATTGCACTTAAGCTCATGTGCTTACACTATACCTCTTTAACAGGTGCCTCCAGCACCCCAGTTTCTATCTGCAGACAGTGCAAGAAGAGGTATAGAGAGAAGAGCTAATTGGGATAGGGAAGGCAGGTTCTGTGGGATTAGAAGCAGGGCAGTTACTGAAGAAAATATGGTTACGTGAACATGTACAAATCCAGAACTGCAGTTACATTATGTGTGTTTTGCCAAAAACCTCACAGACTATAAACATGAAATTACACTACTTTAAAACACAGCTTTCAAGCTTCACACTTCAGTTTCCCCCTCACATTAAAAACGCACGCAGTCCACTCGAAATGATGTGTGTGCCTACATGAAAACGCAGTAACAGCAGCACCTTGGTACATACATCTGCAAGTATTTCTCCAGCAGCTGTTTGAAGTGTCTATATGATAAACAGTAAGGCAAGAGTTTAAAAACCTATCACAAGTGTTGGCTCAATCACTTGTCTCTAGTGGCTAAAATCAAAGGCATTTAAAGTGATGCTTTGGAATTACTCATTGCAAAGCAATCCTATTCTTTCGACAGGTAACTAATAAACGATGGCTGAGCACAGGCTTGCTCTACCTCTGAGGTCCAATTGTTACTCAGAACACTGCCTACTTTTGCTCCCTGGTGTTGCATTTTAACTCTAATTGCATGATCAAGCCAGTAAATTGGACTCGGGGGACAAAAACCCACTACAAAAGTACCTAGCCTGACAAAAACAGAGGTTGCAAGAAAATGCACTTCAAACAGAAGTGAGGCAAGACGAGACAAGCGAAGGAGAGGTATCAAGGCTTGAAAGACAGTCATTAATACTGACAGATTACTGTAATTCTGGCTGTCAAGGTGATCGATTTAAGCAGCATATGCCAATCAATACTCTCCTCATTTACTGAGCTGTTAGGTAAGATGTCCCTCAGACAAGACTTCAAACTGTACTTAATAAACATAAATAGCACAATTTATGCTTTGGAATCTTAGTTGGGTTTAATTTTGGCCTCCCCCCTTCTTTACTGGGTAAACTTTAGTGTGATGTTATCCATTGGGTGCCTCAGTTTAAGAAAGATGTTGAGTTGTTGGAATGTGTCCAGAGATGGGCAACAAAGCTGGTGAAAGGTTTGGAGCACAAGCCCTATGAGGAGAGGCTGAGGGAGCTGGGGCTGTTTAGCCTAGAGAAGAGGAGGTTCAGGGGAGATGTTATTGATATCTACAACTACCTGAAGGGTGGTTGTAGCCAGGTGGGGGGTTGGTCTCTTCTCCCTGGCAACCTGTGACAGAACAAGAGGACACAGTCTCAAGCTGTGCCAGGGGAGGATTAGGCTAGATGTTAGGAAGAAATTGTTCACAGAAAGAGTGACTGGCCATTGGAATGGGCTGCCCAGGGAGGTGGTGGAGTTATCCAGTCTCTTCTTAAACACTTCCGGTGATGGTGAGGCACATGGTGCTACGGTTTAGTTGATTAGATGGTGTTGGGCAATAGGTTGGACTTGATTTCAAAGGTCTTTTTCAACCTGGTTGATTATGTATTTCTGTATGAAGGATGGGTATTCACTTGTCACAATGTCCCTTTCTCAATGATTCTTTCTGTAAAGAAGTGTGACTGAGATTTCCAAGCCAGCTTGAACATTTTCTTTCCTCTGCATTTACCACCATGAAATATAACCACAATGGAGAGGATGCAGTCTTTTTCTGTCTGTTCTTTATGAAATTTGTCTTGTGATTCATAAGAAGTGATTCTCACTTTCCAACCTGCCCCTCTTCCTGTTCAGAGTTGATTGATAAGTGAATGCATTTTCCAGATATGTTTTACTGTTTTTTTTCCTTCCTTTCCTTCCTTATTTCTGAAAAGAAGCAGTGAGGGGGAAGAAATGGTCTGTAAATGAGGCACAAAAGCAGAGATTTATTGAATGATGAGAGCAGACTCAAGGGGCCTCCAGGTAAAAGTAGTGTAATTAGTATAATATCATATGACTAAACAGCTCCTGCTCTATCACCACCATTTTTGCACCCATCCCAGAGCCTGAAGCAAGACACTCACCAGCCAAGGTACCTAACAGAGGAGCTCAGACCCAGTAAGAAGGCCCAGCCAGCACCCATGGATGATATTGGAGCAGCCATCAACACTCTTCCTACCTAACCGGGGGGCCAGCAGGCCCCCCGGCCTTTGTTGTCACCACCACCATCACCCAGTGTGCACCATGGGCACTCACCAGCGATGAGAGGAGGATCCCTCAGCCCAGATGGGCTCAGCTTGAAGCTTCTACCTTTCCAGGGGGGGATTAAAAAGGGGAGTGGGTGGGGAGGTAGGAGAGGACCAAGTGGTCACACCTGGGGTGGGAGGAGACTCCAACAGAGCCCAGGTGCTCTGGGATTTGAATGGGAAAAGTGGGGAGGGGAAATGGGGCAGGTGAGAGACTTTTTAGAGTGTCAGGTAATGATAGGACTAGGGGGAATGGAAAAAAATAGAAATGGGTAGATTCGGATTGGATGTTAGGAAGAAGTTCTTCACCATGAGGATGGTGAGACACCAGAACAGATTGCCTAGGGAGGAGGTAGAAGCCTCATCCCTGGAGGTTTTTCAAGCCAGGCTAGATGTGGCTTTATGCAACCTGATCTAGTGTGAGGTGTCCCTGCCCATGGCAGAGGGGTTGTAACTGGATGATCTCTGAGGTCCCCTCCAACCCCAACAATTCTATGATTCTAAAAACATTTTGCAGTGTAGGCTGGATGTTAGGAAGAAATTCTTCCCAGAAAGAGTGATTGGCCATTGGAATGGGCTGTCCAGGGAGGTGGTGGAGCAGTTATTTAGGTAGAGCTTATGTTGGTTTTTTACATTACTGGTGTGCTATTCTAAGCACTTAAGCTATCTGTGGTTTACAAGAAACTAAATTTTCCTCATATTTCCTCTGGAATTTTCCTTACAACTGCCTCTTATTGTTCAAATATACTTGTGACATCAAAAGAAAGCACATTAATTGGCTGTATTTGCTCAGGGGAAAATTTCTATATAAATAGCTATTACTTTCATTGCAAGCCTACAAGTAGATGCATGTACAAATGTGTGCTCTCGCACGTGTATGACTAAAATAGAGACAGAAAACTTTCTTCTAGTTAAATCTTATTATAATGCACAGAGAAACTGTTAGATAAGACTCCTTGAAACTGAGGTATCTGAACAGTCCATTAAAACAATCATCTACTTACAAATGCCTTGGAAATCTTCAGTTCTTCATGTTATACCACTGCATGCAGGCATTTACCTAATCACATTTTGAATTATTAGAAGATCAAGTGAGTTGTCAGGAGAACCAAGACCTGGGAGAAGAGTAGATCTGAGCAAGTCAAAGTACAGGAAAGACTGAACATCATATCATAGAATCAGTCAGGTTTGGAAGGGACCACAAGGATCATCTAGTTCCAACCCTCCTGCCATGGGCAGGGACACCTCACACTAGATCAGGCTGGCCAGAGCCTCATCCAGCCTGGTCTTAAACACCTCCAGGGATGGGGCCTCAACCACCTCCCTGGACAACCCATTCCAGGGCTTCACCACTCTCATATTCTCTACATTGTAATTCTTGCTTGAAGTTGGAAAACAATTTTCACTGTTAAAACAGCAAAATACATTGTAGAAATGATTGCTTTCTTCCAGAAAAAACCTCAGCAGGGCTCCTAC
The DNA here is from genome assembly GCF_014839835.1 of Dryobates pubescens. Lineage (NCBI taxonomy): Eukaryota > Metazoa > Chordata > Aves > Piciformes > Picidae > Dryobates > Dryobates pubescens. The sequence goes on along the minus strand of NC_071616.1, from coordinate 39,008,982 downwards.
GATTAACTCATCTATGGCTCTTAATTGAACTTGTTATCAGATGAAGTTGTGACGGGATGAGTCAGGGAAAGGATAAACATTCACAGAAATATTGAAATTTTCAGTTATTTGTTGTAAAGCACACAGAGTAATACCTATTAAAAAAAAGTGTGTCAAGTATTTAAAGTAATAATGGCTATTCTCACCTGTGATACATAGAATACATAGAATAAACCAGGTTGGAAGAGACCTTCGAGATCAGCACGTCCAACCCATCAACCAATCCAACACCGCCCAAACAACTAACCCATGGCACCAAGCACCCCATCAAGTCTTCTCCTGAAAACCTCCAAATATCAGTAGCAGGCTACATTAGAACCTTGATAAATAAATGAGATGATGATGCTGCCCTGTATAAAAATTGTACTGCCAGAAACACTGCAAAGTTTGCTGAGAATCTTGGCATATGTTTATTTAAATAGACTTCTATACCAGAGCATGTTAGAAGAGCAATTATAGTGGCATTCATTATTCCTTTCACTACACCAAAATTAATTAGTGGCACTGTGCAAAATGCATTAATGATACATATATCAGGAGACAGAGCACCCCTTATGCCTTTTCCATTTGATACACAGTTATCATCCAGTTGCCATCCTCAATTCTTGTGCCTATAGATGCTCATGCACCCATGAGACTTCTAGAAAACCATTTGACTTTGAGGAAGGAAAACTGACATTGCCAGAATATGTGCTTTCCAACTTTGACCTCTATTTTTTTCCTGAGCTATGACTTTTTAATACAGAAGAAACTTTCAACAAGCACATTATTTTATACCTCAAGGAGTTTCTGTCTTGTCACATATCATACAGGGTTAATATCTTCTCTTGCTCTGGAATACAACTGCCTAAAAAGGTCAGCTACAATACAGCAAGAATCAACTGCTTAGGAATATGACACCAAAAGAAGATAAAGGGATGTAAATTTCCCAGTTTTGATTAAAAATAAATTGATTTATCCCATAATTTAGATTAGGATTTATTCTACAGTATTTTGTAAACTGAATAGTTAAAACAGCATTATATTTCTGCTATCTAAATTAATCTGCTATCTAAATTAATCTGTTTCTATAAGGAGAGACTGAGAGACCTGGGGCTTTTTAGACTGGAGAAGAGAAGGCTGAGAGGGAATTTAATAAATGTTTATAAATATCTGAGGGCTGGGTGTCAAGAGGGAGGGGACAGGCTCTGCTCACTTGCACCCTGCAATAGGACAAGGGGTAATGGATACAAACTACAGCACAGAAGGTCCCACTGCAACATGAGAAGGGACTTCTTCAGTATGAGGGTCACAGAGCCCTGGAACAGGCTGCCCGGAGAGGTTGTGGAGTCCCCTTCTCTAGAGACTTTCAAGACCCATCTGGATGTGTTCCTGTGTGACCTGTGCTAGATTCTGTGGTCCTGCTCTGGCAGGGGGGGTTGGACTCGATGATCTTCAGAGGTCCCTTCCAATCCCTAACATCCTGTGATATGACTATTCCATTATTAGTTATGAGTTTCAGAAGTCCTCCTAGTAAATGTGCAGCTGGAGCACGTTCAGGAGATAGGCATGTACTTCTTAAGCCATCAACAAATGCAGTAAGAAGAAACACATCAGCTATGATGTGGAGAAAGGGGTACTGCTGCTTCATTAGCATGACAATACAAGTATTTCATGTGTGTCCCTTGCTACTGTGTGCATGCTACCTGTTGGTGAGGAGGTACTGTGACAAGAAAGCCAGACCACCAAAAGATAGTGAGGGGCAGCACAATCCTCACAGGGGAAATTAAAGCAAATTCCACAAATCAACAGAGAAACTCCAAGCAACCTGGCAATATTTTCTTCACACAGCTGCAGCAACGAATATGACAAGCATCAAGTTAGAGCAGGCCATTTGCTGTACACAACTGATGTTTGCTGATACATTTAGTGGATTATTAATTCAATATACTACAATATGGAAACATATCATAATGGTATTTTAAGCAAAGAAAGAAAACAGAGCAGATGAAACCTTTAAAAATCATTAACAAAATCAAACCTTCAAAGCATTTTATTATCTAAGTTTGCTAATAGAAGCATCAAAATAGCATCAGAAAGAGGACTATGTCAGAATACGTCAGCCTCAGAAAGTTACTTCAGCTTGTACAATACGTGCCCAAAGACAGGACAGACTGTAAAAGGGAGATGAGCAGAATTTCCTGTATCCATGCAACCATTATTATACTGTTCACAGGTACTACCCATTGCCACATCACGATTAACAGGCTAGTGCAATAAAGAAAAAAGTTGCAATCAGGTTGCATGAAGAGGCCTGAATGTCCCTGCTGATTGCAAATGACAGCTGATTCTTTTTCAGGTGCATCTGTACTTGGAAACTTGGAGGATGGATAAGTCCTCCTTGGAAACAGAAGGGCCAAACTCACTGCCACTTCCTTCACAACCCATATGTGAGTAAATCAATACAGTCCCAGCTTAACTAAGAGTTCATTGTTATTCACCACCGCAAAGATCTACATGTCACACTCCTCAAAAATAGGGAAGCATAGATTAAGATCAATTCCACTCTTGGTGTGCCCACCAAGAGTTGCACAGCACAGTGAAAGAAACCACATGCTTAATCATGGAATCACAGAATGGTTTGGGTTGGAAGGAACCTCTAAAGGTCATCTAGTCCAATCCCCTCCGCAGTAAGCAATGGCACCCTCAACTAGATCAGGTTGCCCACAGCCCTGTCAAGCCTCACTGAATTATCTCCAGGGATGGGGCCCCAACCATCTCCCTGGGCAACCTGTTCCACTGTTCCACCATCCTCATGGTTAAGAACTTGTTCCCAACATCCAATCTAAGTCTACTCTTCTCTAATTTGAAACCACTGCAGGCGTGGAGATATCCACACACTGATGCTGGCTTTGAAATGAACTATTTCTACTGTCTACTATGGTAAAAGGAGAGTGAAGACAAAAGTGTCGAGTTTGAAATGTCTTCTGTTTGACAGAAGTCTCAAGTATTTCTGTTCCCTTGAGATCCACATTTAACTTACCTTCTACTATCCATCATCAAAGTTCCAAATAAACTAACAGTGATCCAGTGTATAAGACACTCCTAAGCAAAGAAAAATTAACTTTGAGCAGATCACTTCAGAATTCTCTTTCACTGACCCTGTTAGAGCACACATGAAACACCTTGATAATCAGCTTCACTTTTCTAGCTGGGTCTCTGCTTTGCTGTACCTTCCAAAATATAGCTTTTCTGCTCCTTTTCCCCCTCCCACTTCAAGCATATTGTTTTCACTACTCTAAGCCCTGTTTTTCTTTGCTCCAGCAACACCCCAACACAACGAAAGACCACTTTGATCAATGAGTCCTGTCTTCTGCAAAGGAGATTAAGTCAGGCAGGGTCTCCAGAAAAGCTATTTAACCGCAGACCATAAAATACCCTTGCCTGCATGCCCTGCAGTCCACAACAATCTTAAAAGCCTGTGGAGAACTGCTACAGCCATAGCTAAAATAAGCTGCAGGGAAAAAAAAAAAGTAAAAAGAAATCAGGAGACACTAAAACCAATCCTTGATGTCTTCAATCCCCTGCTATTGCAGGAACACAATTAGATTCAATTTTCAAAATCCTAGTTAACAGACCATGTCCATGTTACAGGAAACATCCAACAGTCTAGCATTGTTCTATGAGAGAAATTCCTGCTTGACCTCAAATTTGGCCAGAGGTTGAACACCAAGAGCATGTCCATGACGTTTTTAAACCACTGACAGCCAGGCCAAACTTTGAAGTTCAACATTTTTTTGCTGTTCTCCACTGACACAACTGGCTTGACCATAGCCTAATTCAAGCCAGGGAAGTTTGTACAGTTTTTCTCATTTCATGCCAAGCAAACAGCTTCTAAATAACTGCTCATATCCCCATTTTAAAAGTAATGTTCACTGACTTACACAGAGAATACAGAATCAACCAGGTTGGAAAAGACCTTTGAGATCATCTCATCATCACCCACTCTAGTCAACATGCCCATCAAAATCTAGTTAAAGAACTATAGTATAGTTTATATAACTATATACTTTATATATATATAACTTTATATATAAACTATATATAGTATATATAGAAAGAATAGAATAGAATAGAATAGAATAGAATAGAATAGAATAGAATAGAATAGAATAGACCAGACCAGGTTGGAAGATACCTTCGAGATCATCAAGTCCAACCTATCACCCAACACCATCTAATCAACTAAACCATGGCACCAAGTGCCTCATCATTTTAGTTTTTAAAGTATCATATAAAACACTACAGATAAGATACACTAAAGCCAGGTGGAAAATTAATTTCACCTACTTAACAAAGCTGCCCATTAACATCACTGCCCAATCAACTGGTGCTTCATAATCTTATCATGTAACAAGACTAAACACACCAAGCCACACTACTTAATATTAAATATATGCAATGCTTTCCACTTACCATGTTAACCATATTAGGAGACAAATATCAAGATTCTAATGGTGGTCACATTATGTCATAAGTGACAGGCAGTGCGTTGATGCATGTAAAAAGTACAGTTTGAAGAACTGAGTTCAAAGTGAATGTGCAATAACAGAATCATAGAATCAACCAGGTTGGAAAAGACCTCAGAGATCATCAAGTCCAACCTATTACCACCTAACACCTCATGACAACTAAACCACGGCTCCAAGTGCCACATCCAATCCTTTTTTGAACACCTTCAGGGACAGTGACTCCACCACCTCCCTGGGCAGCACATTCCACTGGCCAATTACTCTTTCTGTGAAAAACTTTCCCCTCACCTTGAGCCTAAACTTCCCCTGGTGCAGCTTGAGACTGTGTCCTCTTGTTCTGCCACTGGTTGCAGGGGAGAAGAGACCAACCCCCCACTGCCAATTCCTAGACATTGAGCTGGCAAGCTGTGCCTAGGCAATTTATTACAACTTCCATATTCTGTTAAAAAGTCTCAACACACAAGTTTGTGAGGCTTTTTTTTGGTACTGGAAGTTTGCTATTTCAAAGTAAATTGTTTTCCAATTGCTCACCCCACTATACATCAATATAATGCTGTACAGCCATCACTTTTCATGGTATAATGATGCTAATACATTTTGAATCCTTCGATTAATCCACTTGAGTAATGACAAGAAGATTGGACCTTTTCAAACATAAAAATGCAATGAATCAACATCAGTCATCTACAGAAATGGCACAAACGTCACTCGCGTGATCACATCAAACATCATCCATCATTCACAGAATCATGGAATAGTTTGGGTTGGAAGGGACCTCTAAGGGTCATCCAGTGCAAACACCCTGACAGTGTGCAGGAACACACTCCATTAAATAAGGCTGCTCAGAGCCCTGTCCAATCTGATCAGAAATGTTTCCAAGGATGGAGCTTCTTCCACCTCTCTGGGCAGCCTTGGGCCAGTGTTTCACAACCCTCACTGTAAACACCCTTATCTGTAAACCAGCTTCATCAAATATAATCCAAAGCCCTGTATGTTTTTACAGCCTTATCACTGGACAAATACAAGTAACTGTATCTTGGGTGGAAATTAAGCAAAGATTTCCTTTAGGATCAAAATTTAAACTTATCTTTCAACTTAGGAAATAAAAAGGAAAAAAATACTGTTCTTGTAGGTTTAGCTAGCAGGTATGCCACAGAATTCAAACTTAAGAAAGGGAGACTTATAAGTGACTGACTTACCTTATGCTTTTTGATTTCTGGGTGGTAAACCTGTTCTTCCAAGAACAGTCCATTCAAAAATCCACAATTTCAGTTCCAACAACAACAAAGAGACAGCCTTTTCTGACATCTTCACAAAGGTGCTAACATCATTTAGACGACAACTTTGTACTCTGAGTAACAAAATGTGTATGACAAAAATGTAACAGATTTCTCACCTTCAAGGACAGTAGCATTCATATCCTTCTTAGAACTAGAAAACAAAACTAGGTCACATGAATACTGGATAAATACTTAGTATCTTTAAGGAAAGAAAGATTATTAACACCATGACATCACTATTTTAGAAAGTCTACTTACAAAATGGTCATTAAAATAATTTTGGTAGCAAAAAGTGCTAAGTACCTATTACAAAACATCAGAAAGGCAATTTTTGCAGCACTGAATCTATTCTTTACTTCACTAAATGAAGCTGATCTTTACCTGAGTACTCTTCTGTGGGTTTAAGGTTCCTAAAGGCATCATCACCACAACAAAAAAAAGGGGGGGGGGGGAACAAAAGAAAATGTGTTTTCCCTACATTAATCCAACAAAAATATCCTATGACAGAAAACATGAAGAGCATATCTATAGAACTGCAAGGGAATGTATATGCCATGGAGACCTTTTGAATGAAAGGATACAAGTTTTGGTACAATGGGATTAATGATTTCAGTGCACGGCTTGCATTTATAGCTGTTGCACGAACCATAATAGGAAGAATTTTTCCATTCACAATAGCACCATCAAAGAGTGGACCAAAAAATGGAACCTGAACAAAAAGTTAAAGAAATTCAACATGAAGTAAGATGTTAGCTGCAACAATTAGCAATCAACATTAACAATAGAGCACTCAAATATTTCTCTCCCCCCAACCCCCTCCTCATTGCTAGATAATCAGGCCAGTTATTGTGCTCCATGATGGATCTTTTCTCTTGTGGAAATATACAGCCATATAACTGCTTGATATCCTTGGCAACAGATAACACAGCATTTGAAGAAAATTAAGAAACTATTTGAATATTATGTCTAATCAAAGCTTATTTCCAGCATTTGCTGCCAAAGTCCTGGCAACAGCCATGCAGATGATGTTTACGAGGTCGAAAGGCTAGGTGACAATATTGTAGGTGGCAGTAAGCAAAAGGAATAATTATTCAATTTTTAAAACATTATTTTTCATGTCCATAAGGACCAACTCAGTGCACAACTCTCACAAAATTGCTGGTGCACCAACCCTCACCTTCCATTTTTTTTTTTCTTCTTCCTTTCTTTCTGCCTTTTTATGGTATCTATACAAGTGGATTGTAAGCCTTTTATAGGAGAAATCTGTGGTAATAGTTTGACCTTTTTGTGCAAAGCCTTATTTGTGAGATCAATAGAAAGCTTTGATGTTTAGTATAGGTAGTACTCAAAAGGTCTACACAACAGATAGAGAAAAATATCAGGCCAAAGCATAAAACCTAATTTATCATCATTTTGCATTTAAAAAAAACACCCCAAACCCAATAAACCAAACACATTAAAAATCTGCTAAGTGTCTTCATTTCCTGTAGGTGTGAATAAAGTTCTGAAGCTGCTAGCATAAAGCATGTGAAGAGCAAAGCGTACACTAAATATTCGTCCTGCCAGGATGAAACCACAGCTGCAAGAGGATTTTGGATCTCTGTATTATTTTTGTCATCAGACATTTAATGTAGTTCTGAGAACACTGAAATCTGATGGAAGGCACTTCCTTTTTTCACATACAAGGACCTCTTGTTGGTCTAACAACAATCCCCACTCCCAGCTGTTCTCTTTTTTCTTCCCACACGCTCCAAATAACACAACTCATTGTATTTGAAGTATTGAAAGAAAAAAAATATACACTTATTAATTAAAAACATCCAAGACTGGACCAAAAAATGGAACCTGAATAAAAAAAGTAAAAGAAATTCAACCTAAAGTGACTCAGTACTAAAAAGAATGTGTATTGGGTTGTCATTTAATGCCCATGATCAGACAGAGGCAGTCATACAGAAGGAATCCTATTTCTGTCATACCTGGTATATTAATATGAGTGTTTCTAGAAAGAACTTTAAATAATGAGGTATGGAAATGCATGGAGAGTGACATCACACAGAAGTTATGAAGTACAAACATTCATGACTACTTTTACTCATTCAGTATTTGCTACCCTAAACTGCCGTTTTAAGTACAGGGCCAGCACAGACGTTTGAGGAATAGTCGCTAGAAAGAATGTGTGTTTGTATGCCCAAGAACTAAAAGGTCTTGCTTTGCTGAATTGATTGCCAAATCAAGTCAAGGAGAAAGTGAAAACTATCTTTGAGGAGAAGAAGAAAGAGGAATATGACATGGGTGGAGAAAGTTGGAGCCGGTTTATTGTTCAACTCACAGTCACGTATCAAATTAGATTAAAAAAAACTTTGCCTAATTCATCTTAATATTTAACTGATTACACAGAATATTTTAGCTTGGTTTCCATTTTATGATGCTAGCAGATATACTTGCAAATTCAAGTTTCTGATTTTACTGTGCACTGCACTGACTGAGCAATTCCTCCCACCAACAACGCAACTGTCAATGTTAAAAGACACATCACCTTGTTGGATGGATCTAGCATACCAAAACCTCAGATTACAAACAAAATTCAGTTCATATTAAACATATGAAGGAAACACAAGAAAGAAACAAACAAACAAAACCAACCTTACCTCAGGCTTTTTCATGATCTGGATACTGAACATATGGTTTTTCATAGGATAGATAACTATAAGAACATCACCAAATTCTGTTGGAATTATTCCTCTTCTATAATCTCGAGTATGCTCTGACCAGACAATGTGTACTTCATCGTTTCCTAAATGTCTTAGCTGGAAAAGCAGGGATTAAAACTCAGTTTAAATATATTCTGCAGCCACATAGTTATACTAAATGCTCATACTTCAAAAGGACAAAAGAAATTAAGATAAATTAATAAAAGAACCAAATTACACCACAGTTCTTCAGTGACAGTATTAGTTCACAGCATTGGTTTGTGCTAGAGATTTTTATACATTGGTGCCAATGGCTATCTGAATTAAAAGCTATGTAAATATTTAAAAGCTATGTAAATATCTGTTTTCTACTGAAAGCTCAAATTTTATTCTCTCAAGAATGCAGTGTGATTCAATCTGCTTTACTAAAATGCTTTGATTTCATAACATGTTGACACAGGCAGCAAATTAGAACAGAACAGAACAGAACAGAATAGAATAGAATAGAATAGAATAGAATAGAATAGAATAGAATAGAATAGAATAGAATAGACCAGGTTGGAAGAGACCTCCGAGATCATCGTGTCCAACCTATCATCCAACACTACCTAATCAACTAAACCATGGCACCAAGCATCCTATCAAGTCTCCTCCTAAACACCTCAATTCTAAATGAACTTTTACAGTATATGAATGAATGTCTGTTTCAAAGTTATGTGTTTGAGCAGTCTTTAACCTCATCATTCTGGCCAAATTTCAAACTGGCTTTCAAATTTCAAACAAAAAGCTTTAAAAGGAGAATTTTCTGTAGCTCCTAGATTAATTACATGTTGGTTTCCCAAGGAACCTGTATACCTTTGTAATAAGAATACCCTGCCCTTCAAAGCCACAAAATGACTCCTGGTTTGGCTCAGGATGGCCAAGGAGGTTTCTCAAAAGCCCATGCTGTATATATACTCAGTTGTAACAGTGTAATCAGATTAAGGAATATCATAAATTCTTTGAAATTCCCTGCACCAAAGCCAAAAAATGTTCCTTCTGCTAAACATTACCATCTAAAAACCCAATGTTAACATCATGGAGAAAGGCTTTACATGTATCAACCAAATACATTCAGATTATTAAATGTGAGTTTCTTTCCAGTCAGGGCTATTTCTGAAAATTCAAGATTCTGGAATGTCATTTTTTTTCCTCCTCGTGCATCACCAATTGTCTTCACCCCCAGTTTTCAGTTTGCTTGCACATTTTTAAGTAGATAGAATCACCTTGATGTTATTCAAAGGACAGCATTGTGAACTGCTGTTAACAGGTCATATGCAGATACTAAGCTGAGCGCTTCCAAGAAGTTACTGTATCATTTTCTGTACTCATTTGCAGACCATAACTGCACTTTAAATTAAAGCAGAACATGTACACAGTCATCAGAGAGATTTCCTTGCAAATACTCACTTGTTTATACTGCAAAACCTCCTGGAATTGTCTTTGTTTTATCTGAAGATTTCTACTGGTTGTCAGCAGCAGACTTCAAAACAAAACAAAACCACCCAAACAAAAAAAAGAAGCTGCCTCTGCTTTGCTCTGCTAGCTTTAAATTGTATCAGTCTGAAAAACAGGGCTGCATTTCAAGAAGAAAAGGATTTTCTTCAGTGTTGGACTGGGCAGAGAGCAGATGGCATCCAAACCCTACATCTTGTCTGATGTTCCACACAGCCATTTGTTTTGCATGGCTCAGATAAACATCTAATCTAACGACGACTGCAGCTCCTTTGAAGTGAGCTGTTCTTGCCTCTTCTGTCGACGGCTGAATTATTTTGAACAACACTGTGTCAGGGGTGCTCTTGTGCCAACAGTAAACCCAGCTCAGCACAAGAATTGCTTCTAACAATATTCACTGTACTGAGTTCTGTTTGACTAGGTAAGAACAAAATCAGGTAGCAGCCTCCACCAGCTGCAGAAACCTTGGATGACACTTAGTGATGAATGTCATAGAAGACAGGTAACTGTGGGATTGCTCTGAAGGCCTGAACCTCTCCTACCTTCCTCAGTGAAGTGCTATGCTGTTGAACTATGACAATGACAGGAGAGTATGAGGGACTGCTGTGCCTGCACTTGCATGTAAGTGCTCAGGAAGGATCAGGCTGCCTAACTAAAGAGAAAGCAAGAGGCAAATCAGTTGAGACATGAAATTTTGTGAAACATGACAAAACAACATGATCCTAGATTGAAGGATGGTAATTTGGTGCACTGACTGAACTAACCTCATTGAACTCAGTTCAGGAAGGATATTGAGGTACTGGAGCAGGTCCAGAGGAGAGCGATGAGACTGGTGAGGGGGATGGAGGGAAAGTCTTATGAGGAGACACTGAGGGAGCTGGGGTTGTTTACCCTAGAGACTATTTAGAGGGGACCTTATCACTCTCTACAACTACCTAAAAGAAAGTCGTAATCAGGTGGGGGTCACGCTCTTGTCCCAGGCAACTTGTGACAGGACAAGAGGGCATGGCATGAAGCTGTGCCAGGGGAGGTTTACGTTGGATATTAGGAAGCAATTCCTCACAGAAAGGCTGATTAGGCACCGGAATGGACTGCCCGGCGAGGTGGTGGAGTCACCATCCCTGGAGGTCTTTAAGAAAAGATTGGATGTGGCACTTGGAGGCATGGTTTAGCTGATGTTGTGGTGTTAGGTCATAGGCTGGACTTCATGATCTCAGAGGTGCTTTCCAGCCTCAACAATTCTGTGATTCTGTGAACTGACTGCCCCAAACCCAAAACTAGGACCATTGCACCCATCATCACACTGCACAACTGCTAGTTCACCAATATTGAACTATCTTCTAGGAGAATTACCCTTCCTTTACTTGGGTTTGTGTACAAAGATAACTCCTACACAGTTAGAAACAAGGGACAGTGACAGTGCACATGCCAAATAAATGGCTTTAAAATCCAAGGCACACAAGAACTTAAGACAGTTCAGCTTCTTGAGGGTGTCACTCCCTCTGAATTTCATTTATCAAAGGTCACTCCTGTGTACCTGTTACTGCAGCTAATCAGACAGGACATCAGGTCTTTCACTTCTGTAAAAGCTACCCAGATGAAGCATCACCACTGACACATGCTTTCACATCAGACTGACATAGATCTTGGTGTGGTACAAGTGTATAGTGGTTATTTCAGGAGGAAGACTACTGATAAAGTACATATATTTTCAGATGCCAAGTGAACTGAAGCCACCAGGGATTTTCTCCTCAATTTTAAAGTTTGTTTTATACTCTCTTAGATGTGTGAGGATATAATCCAGGCTAAAAGCACCAACTTCTTCAGAGGAAAAGGAAAAAGAATCTGAATATTCCAAGGAGTTCCACGTCCTGTCAGGTGTATTTCACCTCGTGATTACTACCAAGAATGAGTAAAGTGTAGAATAACATCTCTGTGGCATATAATGGACTGACAGTCAAAATCAGGTGATGCAAGTAGGTGGATGATGGTATAAATCACCAATGGTGGTTTATGAAAAGACGTAAAGTACTCAAGATGATAACTGTGATCAATGCCTTGCTTCCATTATAGAAAGTAGAAGACTGACAAAGATAACAGACAAGTAAACCAAGACTGGATGTTGCTGATTTCATCTTTATGTTTGGAGAATAAATCATTCTCTTCCCTTTTCAACAGTTGATCAGAAGAAGCTCTGACACTAACAAAAGCATTCCTCATTGCATCTTTTGGATGCCCTCACTTTGGTCAGCAAGTAAAGTTTACAAGAAAGCTTGAATGGTGGTAACTTGGCTCATCAATAACACGTGAATCATGGAAGAGATCCAATACCCAAAACTGCCTTGAAAAGCTTTCCAAGGTCTGCTAGGTCTTGAGTAAACCTTTTAGAAAGAATTGAAGGTTATCTTCACTTTCCAGTTCCCTACTAAGGGACCCTGAAATTGAGTAGTGCTTCACATCAAAGCCCTCCTGCAAGCACAGCAGACATTTGGAGAACCCATCACTCACTGTAATTATTACACCCCAAGAGAGCCAGATTATGACCTCTTTCAACTTTAATCTGGATTCTTTATGTCCTTGGAATTGGAAGCATCACAGAATTGAGTGTCCTGGACACAAATGGGACAGAGATTCTGAACCAACTGTGCTCATTGAAATCTAAAGGACAGACAACAGAATGGGTTCCCAAGAAGGAGGTGTGGTCCCAATGTTATCTAACAGAATCAGATTGAATAGAATAGAATAGAATAGAATAGAATAGAATAGAATAGAATAGAATAAACCAGGTTGGAAGAGACCTTCGAGATCATCATGTCCAACCTACCATCCAACACCACCCAATCAACTAAACCATGCAACCAAGCATCCTGTCAAGCCTTGCCCTGAACACCCCCAGCGACGGCGACCCCACCACCTCACGGAACGTAGAGGTGCCAAGACTGAAATCTGTGTCAGCGGTGACTCAAAACTCACCACCAGCTGTGTAAGCTACTACATATTCACACTAATTTCCTGACCTTGCCATCCTAAATTTACAATTCACAGAATGAATGTAAGAATCCTGAAAGCAGACCAAATTAAAGACGATTTCAGGCTGTGGGCCTACGCGACAAGCACAACGGTCACGTTATCCGTGGTGCTCCAGAAAGGTGGCAACGGGAAAGAGATTAAGAGCTCTGTTTTAGCCATTTTAAGCCTTAGCTGTTGGGATGACAGCCCTGAGGAGATGTCAGAGACAAACAGATTTTTTTTTTTTTTTCTTTTTTTAAGGCTTGCTTTGAAACTCTACTCCATTAAAACAAATATATAAAAATGACTGACCGTTAGGTTACCTGAAATTTCAAATTTAACTCAAAATACTTTAAAATATTCTTAGTCTATAGCCATCACCATGTGTCAGCTCTCCTAATACATTTATGTTAACTGAATACAAAAGAAACGTGAAACAAATATAACCAGGAGGGACAATCAAATCTAATTTTGATACATTAGTGTCATATGCTGTACATGTTACAATAGCAGCCAGACTTAATACTAAGCTGCAGGCTATAGTGAAATTTCCAAATGGCAGATTGTTCTAAGTGATACCAAGTATAATTGAAGTAATAAACGATAGTAAAAGCAAAGCACACTGTCAGGAAGAATTTAAGTATTTACTTTTTAAAATTAAATGAGTTAGGTTTGGAAAGGCAAGACAAGTGAAATAATGCAGGGCTCAATTTACAGAAAATTCCTTTTATTTATCTGTTGCATTAACCCTTGAACTCTTGCCAAAATTACTGTAATTTCTAATACTCACTTACCTAAGGGGGTGGGGAGGGGGGGAGAGAAAGGCCATTATATTTTTTTATAAAGGCTAGCCCCAACTTTCTCCTTCTTCAAAAATGAAAGTGTTCATTATAAAAGAACAGAAGGAGCAGAAACATCTGATGTAATGGCTTACTGCAGCTACTTCTGCCCATTAAGTGTAAGCAGCGCTGCTTTCTACAGCATATGCACCCTCTAGCTGGATTTTTCACAAAACTTTGTTTCAACAACTAAGGTGTCTTCAGTGGTTTTCTTAAAAAGTGTCTATTTAATTGTAACTCAAAAAGAAAACATTGTACTAATAATCATACAACCATTCAGGTTATACCTCAGGATCATCAAGTCCAACCGCTGACCCCACTCTACAAAGTTCACCCCTAAACCATGTCCCCAAGCACCACATCTAAACAACCTTTAAACACATCCAGGGTTGGTGACTCAACCAGCTCCCTGAGCAGCCCATTCCAATACCTAACCACTTTTTCTGTGAAAAAAAAAATTCCTAATGTGCAGTCCAAACCTACCCTGCTGCAGTTTGAGGTCGTTCCCTCTTGTTCTATCACTAATTACCTGTGAGAAGAGACCAGCACCAAACTCTCTACAACATCCTTTCAGGTAGTTGTAGGGAGTCAGGAGGTCTCCTAGCCTGTTCTCCTTCAAACTAAACAGCCCCAGCTCCTTCAGTTGCTTTTCATCAGATTTATTCTCCAGGCCCTTCACAGCTTTAATTGCCCTCCTCTGCACTGGCTCCAGCAGCTCCACATCTCTCTTGTGTTGAGGTGCCCCAAACTGGACACGATACTTGAGGTGTGGTAACATCAGCACAGAGTACAGGAAATTTACATCTGTCTACCTTCAAGTTCTCAACTGATGTTAGCATCACCATAAAAATACCCTAGCTATAAATACTGGGAGCTATAAATCTTTTTATGCGGTTAGGATGATGCCACACATAACCTCAAATCATGTAATACACCCAAAGCCCAAGATGAATTACTGTTCCAACCATTAACAAAATTACTACTTTGGATTTATATATCTTGTGCATAATATTCTCACCTATAGTGCTTTCACTCCTTTATCAGGCTGAGGAAGGAGGAGCTAGACAGGTGATAAGCTTCCTCACTCTGAACTGAGAGTCTTCACAGTTTCATTTAATGCTGACTGACACTTTTCTTTGCAAGACTGTTCTTGTAAGGGCAGTGTAAATACTTTCTGCTCTAACTCCTAAGCAAAACAAAATGGATTGCCATATCAGTGAGAAATCTTTAAATTGCTCTTTGCAAATTAAATGCCTATTTTGCACACTCATTTCAATGTTAAGTTCCTTTACACATTCAGAAGATTTCAATCTGGTTTTCTTGAATGCATGTATTTTCTTGATCTTGTTCAAGCCTTCAGAAACAAATGCTTCAGAGGTATCCAGGACACTTGAAAGTCTTATTTACTACTCTTTAAGGCTGATGGAAAATAAGTTTAAAATTGGCTTAGCCTCTGAAACAGCAGAATCTTGGTTTTACAGTGGCTCGACTGGCAGGAAGAAGTTTTGTTTTGATTTAATTTAAATTCCATTTATAAGATGGACCTATCATGCACCTCTAGGCATATCTACAATATAAAAAGCAGCAGCAGTTCTACACCAACTGCTCCAAGTTTGCTTGGGTTTTTTTTTAATCCCATTGAATGAGACAGACAAAGAAACCGTGTGAAAGAGAAGCTAAAGAGAGAGAAAAATCCAGGTTTCTCTGGAGGTCATGAACTGTACATGCACTCAGAACAATTACAATTGTTAGCACAGGCAGGGCTCTCAAATGATTTCAAGGTCCCCTATAGTGTATGAGCTGGATGGCATCTCATAAGACATGCTCCTTTTGCTGATCTGTTCACTTGCAGCTGCAGAACTAGCAAAAGAATTAAGCCTGTTTTCCTACTTATGTCCCCTGATACCAGTAGCTGGTCTCTCCCCAAGATGCAAACTTCACTTGATGGTCTTCTCAAGTTTGAGATGACTTTCACAGCACACATCTGGTGCTGGTTCTTTGATGTCTAATGCTTCTTCCTATGCAGTCTTTACCTTCTGGGTAGGAGCACTACGAGTCTCTCTCACTCTGTCTCCTTTAATTTGTCTTCACAAAACATCCATGAAATGAACATCTTTGAAACATATCTCTGTTAAATTTGATTGAAATAGGCCAAAAGGTGTTAGGAAAGGGAGAAGAGACAAAGGGAGGCTCACAAGTCTCTATTCATGGGAAAACTGGTCTTGAAAGGAAGAACAAAAACTATACACCAAGGAAGAACAGGAAAGAAAGTCACATAAAATAAAGTTGCCTGATTAAACAGCCCACCAGTAGCTAAACTACAATTATAATCCAAATCTTTTGATACATTCTACATATCCATACAGACTTCAAGTATTCTAAATTACTGAAGAGTGAGATTGTTGATAAAGGAGGTGAGAAACAGGCCTGGGACAAGCTGCAGTTTTTTAAAAGTCCATCTGACACCATTGTCACAAACTAAATCACAGGAGGCTGGGACCAGCACTGAACCTTGCCCGGCAACAACTCCTATACATGGGTTGAGGGTGACCCTGGAAAGGGACATGAGATCTTGCCTCTTGGTTCTGCTTAAGTCCACAGCATTTGGAAATTAGGCCACACCTTGAGTACTGTGTCCAGTTCTGGGCCCCTCAGTTTAGGAAGGATGTTGCCTTGCTGGAATGTGTCCAGAGAAGGGCAACAAAGCCGGGGAGGGGTCTGGAGCACAAGCCTTATGAGGAGAGCCTGAGGGAGCTGGGGTTGCTTAGCGTGGAGAGGAGGAGACTCAGGGCAGACCTTATTGCTCTCTACAACTACCTGAAGGGAGGCTGTAGCCAGGTGGAGGTTGGTCTCTTCTCCCAGGCAACCAGCACCAGAACAAGAGGACACAGTCTCAAGCTGTGCCAGGGGAGGTTCAGACTGGATGTTAGGAAGAAATTCTACACAGAGAGAGTGATTGCCCATTGGAATGGGCTGCCCAGGGAGGTGGTGGAGTCCCCATCATTGGAGGTGTTCAGGAGGAGACTTGATAGGGTGCTTGGTTGCATGGTTTAGTTGATTAGATGGTGTTGGATGATAGGTTGGACGCAATGATCTCGAAGGTCTCTTCCAACCTGGTTTATGCTATTCTATTATTTATTATTTAATTAATTCTCACTGTAACACCTCTTCCCCCTTGTCAACACTTTTTAATGCTCTAATTCGAACACTACAAACTCACGTTGTAAAGGTAATGACAAGCTGTGGTTTTAAAAACCCAAGCTTCTGTTTTAAAAACACAGAAGCCAGTCAGCTTAGAAAAAGATCTGTACAAACACTGTTCTACACTAGAACAGCAACAGCAACCTGATTTTAAAATTAGTTGTTGTTTGCTATTAAGCTACTTTTAGAAATCATTTAACACCTTAAGTAATGCCCTGGCTCTATTTCAGGAAATAAAGAACAGAAAGGACCCAGCATCGTTGACATACAGGAAAAAACTTGGCTTTTTCATATACAAAACCCTCAAATAAACCAATGTAAGATGCAACAGGGAGCAGTGAGGAGTCATAGCCAGTGTATAACAATAACAATAACATTTTTTTCTTCAAGTTGAACACAAAGAACAAAAAAGTCATTAATAATTGAAGCTCGCCAGAGGCATGGCTATTTCTCTCTTTACTAACTGTCTACCATCTAATTTAATTACAAGTATTAAACTCCATGCTGAGGTCAACCAGCTTCAGTTCCTCCAATATTACACTTCAACCACGTCTCATTAACGTGTCTGCTGAATGGATTAGCAGATCTGAAGATGTATGTAGGCAGGACAGGGGACAGCCTAATGATAGCCAATTGCTCATTCATAATAGGACACATGTTTGAGACCCTAACTTGTTATCACTAATATGGAATTTATTAAATTGCAAGGAAAAAATACCAATACAGAAAAACTTTTATTCTGGCTTTTTTTTTTCACGTGGCTTTGGTCATAACACTGTTGACTATTTGGGCCTGCAGAAAGACAAAAAACCCTACATATAATAAACATTGTTGAAATCTTTTTAAAGGGAAAATTAAGTTAATAAAAAGTGAATAAAAAAGTGAATAAAAAGTCATCTTAGATAACTACTCAACACATTTATTAATTGCCATTTAAAGTCTCAAAGTACTAAAACATCACTCAAAACACTTTTCTCCTACACAAACTCTGACCTCTCTGTACATTTGCAATGACAGCAAAAATCACCAGTATGGCAAAATAAGGAATTGGTGGAGAGTAATTTCTGTGGCTTTACCTACTTCAGGAAAATTCCAACTATTAGTAGGCAAAGGTGTTAAAATATTAGGGTTTTCTTAGGAAAAAGGTATTCAGAAAACACAAACCTTTTTTGTTAGAGAGTCATCTGAATCAGAAGGCATTCTTGTTGACACATGGAACATGACTTCTACTGTCGAGGTAGCAAAATACGGAGTGGTTAGCCCAGTGCTTTTGTTTTTTTGCAGTCCTCCCATAAAGCCACAATGGTTTGTAAGATTTACCTAGAAGTAAAAAAACAGGTAAGAATTCAGAGGATAAATACATTCTTTACATTTTGCAGTACACTTGCTATTGAATTTTTAAAAGTCAAGGCCCTTTTCAGCTCTTTTAAGAGCTCAGACTCACTGACAAGACTGAAAAATCAGCTGCAGTGGCATTCTATATTCCACGGCCAGCACAGATGCTGCTGGGAAGACAAGGTTAGAGAAAAGGAAAGGTTATGTAAATGAGTTATTGACTGCATTATTTCCTGATCAGTTGACTGAGCCACTTACATGGACCTTTTAAAATGTTTATAAATTCTCTGACGCTACATCAGCCTTGACCTGAGCTCTGAAGAACCCCTGAGTGAAAGGCAGACAATTTCAATTTCAAATTGTCATATTACCTTCTTGAGTAATTTTCATTCTGTGAATATGAAATAAAAAGTTAGGAAGCTAACTAAAGAAAGATATTTGAAAACATCTCAGCCTTTCCTCATAAGGGAGATGTTCTACACCCTACTTTCGAAAGCACTGTACTTCAGTGCTTTTGAGTAATGCTAAAGAGCCAACTACTCATAGTACCGAAAGCAATCTGCAATTCTCTTTGTAAAGGAACTTCAGACAAAACTGTTTTAATAAATACCTCCCAGCCAAGACCAGCTACAAAATCCTCATAGGCTTGACTTCCTCCAGTATTTGTAAGGATGGAGTGTTTATCTTCCTGCCCTTCAGCAACATAAAACACTGCGATCTTGTGTGTCTCTCGGCTGTAAAACAGAGGACAGTCACTGCATGACAGGGTCTTCACTAAAACCAAACAAAACTATGCAAGCAGTACCTGCAGACCACAGCTTTAAAACATCAAAAAAGACAGTGGAAGCAAAGAACAACTATATGACTGCTTCTGGAATACCTTTTATGCTTCCACATTCCCATTCTGTTCTTTTCTAGTCTGGTCTTCTCTAAAGTTTTATTACACAGGAACAGCATTTACCCCTTTCAGCACTTCTGAGATGCGGGATGGTACTGACAGCACCAGTTGCTAATGGAGCAGCTGAAATGAGCAAAACCTGTAAAACAGGCATTATCAACACTGCACTGCCCATTACCAACAGTGCCTTGTCACTGCTGTGGCAAACGTAGCTTCTGCAACTGTATCACGAATCTAAATATTACAGCAACATCTTCTGTTCACGGCTTGCTGCTAGACACCGGAACAACTGAAGATGGTTTCTCACACTTCTAAAACCTCCTCTGTGCTGTAACTCCAACTAGAATTCCATGTCTTCAAATATGAACAGCAGTGGAAAACAGCCAAACAATTAGCTGAAGCTTAAAAGGAGAACTCTTTAATACATCCAAGTTTAAAAACTATTCCATATTATGCACCCAGATGTCCAAAATTCTAACTTATTTCGAGGTTTGTTCCATCCCCTTGTATTCCACTTGTAGTGTTTCACTCTGCAAATAACACCAATGTAACTTCAATAACACCAATAATTACTGTACAGTGCAAAATACATGAATAATTTACAAAACTATTGCAAAAATTAGTTTGCCTCCCACGTCTATGCAATTAGAGCCATTTAAGCACAAGCACACTTAAAACAAGGGAGCAGGCAGCCATTAAAAGAATTTACCATTGTCTTGAGTCCAAATTTCTGAGTTCTCGAAGTAACTTCTCATTTTTCTTCAGGAGATGAAAGCTCCTTCTACAAAAGAAATTTGCAGCTTTTTATCACCTCTTCACTGATGGATACAAAACAGTCCAAGAATGGTACAAGAACATTTTCAGGTCCGTGCATGAACAGTCAACAAATGTTTTCATCTTTTCTATAGTCCTTTCTTATCTAAAATATTAAGATACCTTTCTAAAATGTAACCACTTTTTTTTTTTACTCCAGGAAATCTTCTGTATCCTTCATAGCCCTGAGGTGTACAACTTTTACTTCTTTCCACTGCTTTTTGTCAGCCTACTGGGATCCAACTGCAATAAATCTTTCCTCCATGGAAGAACAGACAGAACTTTGACACATGTATGAGCTGCACACTTGACTAGGCCACAATATATATGCTTAGTGACAAAATATATGCCCATAAACTGCTGTCCTAGGGAGTGTGTGCATTAAACACAGAGCTTTTGCTATTATGAATCGGAGATGAGAGCAGAACATCACCCACTAGTCACCCAGCCAGCTGTAACAACTTAAAGGAAAAAACAAAACAATATGTTAGAGCAAGAAAGTCACTTTTCATTCCTTTTAAACTGGTCTTAAGATGTTTCCCACAAAACACTGTGGAAATTTAAGAACAGTGCTGCTCAAAGTTACACTGCCTTGAGGAATTAAAGACCAAAATAGGAAGGGTTATAACACCAACATTTTGTCTGCCTCCAGTGATATCTTAGTGACAGATTATTTTTGTTTTGCAGAATATCCATTTCTCTTCAGAGTTGAGAAAATATTTCAATGTCTCCAGTATGGAATTTGACAGCTATGGCAAAAGATGACTTCAGCAAGATCCTTCAATTCTAGAATGCTAATACTTGTACATACCCACATGTATATGCAGACAGACACCTAACTATACCCCCACAAAAATGATAATGGAAACAGAGACATTACTTTTGTAACTGAACACGGCTTGTCTCCTGTTCTAAACAATAACCAAACACTGCCAATGTAGAAATATATAGTAGGGGACATATCTTTCTCATTAGCTAACACAGATGCAATGCTTTGAGGCTGCATGCAAGCATGCTCTTAGCCAGCAAAGCAGCAGGATGCTGTTCAGCAACACAATAGTTGAGAGTACGACACTTTCAGAGTCTTATTCTGGCACAGAGCAGTAATGATTTTTGCAGGAACATACATAAGAAGCAAAGAAAGCAGAAAAGATGCCTTCTTTACCCATGGTAGTAGCCCTTAGTACAGTTGTTGAAAGGATTACGAGAAAATTTGCCTTCTTCAACACTTTTCTAAAGAATGAATATAAGCAGCAATAAAGGTGGCAGGATCCCTCCTTTCTGTCTCTCTAAATGGAAGGTTGAAATGCAGAAGAAAACTGACATTTCTCCCTAGCTGCATGTTTTCTCTCATCCTTTGCTG
Organism: Dryobates pubescens; assembly: GCF_014839835.1. NCBI lineage: Eukaryota > Metazoa > Chordata > Aves > Piciformes > Picidae > Dryobates > Dryobates pubescens. The sequence goes on along the minus strand of NC_071616.1, from coordinate 38,987,510 downwards.
GCCAGCCTGGATTATTTTTGGCATAACTCACTCTATGACCAGCGCGATTCTTTAAAAGTAAGCTCTTAAATTGTGAGTCTTTTCTTTTTACCTTTTATCCCAAGAATTCATTCCCAGTATACTGAGAAGTAATCTGCAGTAGTAAAATGCTGACTGGGGCTTTTGTGAGGTTGGCTCATCCTGTTCCATAGCCCTCATATTTAAATCATTGAAATGCTTCTCAACGAACTCCCTCTCTTCTGTGTGCTGTTTCAGAATTGCATTGATGACATCGTTCTCCTGCTTCTCAGAAATGCAGACTGGCTGAGGAGCAGGAATGTTGAGGGAGACACCAGTTCTCTGTAAGCATTCAGGGCTTGTAACACCTAAATACTGCAGGAGCTCGTCAAGGGCATCTTCTTCATCCCTGATCGTATCCCACGTCGGTACAGTGTCTCTAAATTTCCTTTTTACTTGGAGTGTAATTCCATCCCTTGCAGATACATCCTCAGACACATGCTCAAAAGAAGAAAGAGTATCTTCTGGTTTATCTTGCTGAGGTAATGAAAGTGCAAAAGAGGTTTGTTGTGAAGATCCACATAAAGATGATGGTCCATACAAAATGGCTGAGTCCCATGAGTATTTGCCAGACAGATCACGCACTATGATTCTTACATTTGAATTGGCAGATGCAAGTCCAGCAGACAGTCCTCCCCCAGGCATATCATCTTCTGCCTGGATTTGTATGCAAGACACCAGGGAAGTATTGTTTAACACAAAGAACTGAAGGTTTGGGTTCTCAAACAGTTCAGGAGAAAGTTCAGGACTTTCACTGTATGGATTGTCATTGTTTTCACACACTTGACTGGTTAGCATAGCAGGACCCCCACTCATAGGATAGTGACCTAAGTGGTTGACTAGGTGTGTTATCACAGTCCGAGCAGCAACAGAAATTAATCCTTGTTGCATGTGAGTTTTCACTGCAAGAGAAAGAACACAGGCTTTAAAATAAGAGTTCAGAAAACAACACTGAGGTTTATGCATTTCTTTTGGTCTCTTCTTTCTAAGTTTTGAACAGATTATGAGCACTGCAAGGCTAGGAAAAATACGCATTTTGCTGAATGCTGGTCTCATAGATATATAGCCTGAAAAATCATAAGACAGTCAAAGAAGAATCTTCATTTTACAGATTACCAGACCTCCTTTACCATACCTTTGTAATCAGCATAGGTCTTCTAAAATGCAAAATGTCTCAATTTAATGAAAATAAACCTTAAATTGCTCGTGAGGTAGAGCTCATAATCGCGTTGTAAGAAGTCCATTTCCAACCGAAATGGATTTTTCTATTTCCCCACTTCATTACATTGTGAAAAACAAAGGAACATAGATGCACAAAACCTCTAATCCATCTTAATTTCCCAGGGGAGCATATAGCTGTAAATTAGGCTGAGAATAATACTGGATCATTTTAAAGTATTAAACCAAAGACAAGGCTATCTGTGCTGAACACAACCTAACAGCAGCAAAACTTGAAAAACAAGCAAATCCCATGCTCCAGCTGCATTTTAGGAAGTTTCAGGCTGGAAAAACTTAAGAGGGAAGAAGAGAAGTGTCTATCTTAAATTACATCTGTCTTGTGAGATGCACTGGTATTTCAATATAGTTTTGACACCTCCTCCTCCTTTGTTGTATACACTTGCAGACCATGTTATCTAAATACACAAAAGGAGCTTCTTATTGTTTATAGCCCCACCTTGCTAGCCCAATACTTTATTGTCACTGGATTCTTCTATCAAATCCACTCTGTTACCTAAGAAGTACAGAGCTAGCTGCTCAAAGTGACTCTGTCAGGCAGACAAGATTCAAGTGGCTCAGGGTAACCCTACTGAGGAACTATTGCTCTGTAGAAGACAAAATCAGCTCAATATGGCAAAGGATGTATTTCTGCAGACAGCCTCTCAAAACAGGACCTGGCTGCCCTGAATTTGAGATTTATAAGGGGAAGATAAATCAAGACCATTCCTCAGGATTACACCATATATTTTTAAACACATGAAATATTGAAAACTGAATATTGAAAACTACTACAAGCCCTTCCCATCTTTTTTATCATCAAATATCCACAAACCAGGATGTTCTGAACCAGGTTATTTATTTTTCCATTTAGCATTTACTGATAAAATGCAACCTCTTGGATGTGTGAGTATGGTATAAATGAACTCACCTCCCTCTCCATTGTGCATTTATACACAAGAGAAATGAATGTTTAATAAACAAATGTCTTTTTGCAGTTTAAGGTGTCCTAAGTGGCTTAACTGGAAAAAGAAAGGCACCTTTGTAAAGCAGACTGACTGTCATGACAAAACTTTAGTTTCTGAAGCACTGGATGCCTTCTGCATCTGTAGAAGTAAACTATTAGTAAATATATGATTTTTCATTTTCTTCCCCACCTCCCTGCACAAGGTTTGGCTAAAGCATGTAAGAGATGTTTGGGATTCTAGCTCTTCTCCATCTTTAGAGAGCACTGTATCTGAACTGCAAAAAAGGGAAATATTTAGTCCTGTTAATAGGTGGCAACATCAAGATAATTTTTACACTATTTCAAACCTCAGATAAACTCAAGTATTTTAATGGATCGAGGCCTTGAAAACCAATATAAACAAATTTGATACTGTATTTTTACTATCAATAACCTGCTTGAGGTTTAAGATTGACAAAACACAAAAACATTCAGTGAAGTTGAATTAAATGTTCAGATACTGATAGCATACATGGAAATTAAGTTACAGTGCCATCTGCTGAAATATAAGAAGGAACTGTAACCAAGTTTATACAAAACAAAGGCAAAATAAGTTGGATGCTTGGAGAATAATTTATCAGTGCAGTACTAACCAGCACCTGGTTGCTAATGGGCAGAGGCTGGGCCATCTTTGTCAGGAAGGTTTATACCAAGTATTTAGCACTTGGCTCTCTACAACTACCTTAAGGGAGGCTGTAGACAGGCAGAGGTTTGTCTCTTCTCCCAGGCAACCAGCACCAGAACAAGAGGACACAGTCTCAAGCTGCACCAGGGGAGGTTCAGACTGGATGTTAGGAAGAAATTCTACACAGAGAGAGTGATTGCCCATTGGAATGGGCTGCCCGAGGAGGTGGTGGTGTCACCATCACTGGAAGTGTTCAGGAGGAGACTTGATAGGGTGCTTGGTTGCATGGTTTAGTTGGTTGGGTGGTGTTGGGTGATAGGTTGGACACGATGATCTTGAAGGTCTCTTCCAACCTGGTCTATTCTATTCTATTCTATTCTATTCTATTCTATTCTATTCTATTCTATTCTATTCTATTCTATTCTATTCTATTCCATTCCATTCCATTCCATTCCATTCCATTCCATCCTATCCTAGCCTAGCCTAGCCTAGCCTAGCCTAGCCTAGCCTATCCTAAGAGAAGCCTGTTGAAATGTAAACTGTTATGCTGAAAGAAAATAAAGCAATCTTGCAACTTTCTTTGCCACACTGCAAATCAGTTTTTGGTGATGGTTTCCCTTGGCTAAAAAAAACCCCAAATCCAGTAATGTTTTTGAAAAAATACGAGGATTTATAATTAAATTTTCAACTTAAAGGATACATGCTAATAAATTCTTTGTAGAAGTGCATCTCCTTAATGAGGAACAACTGGACATTGAAACTCTTCAAATGAGTATCTAAACCATGCTCTTGGCTTCTGGAGGGCAGATCAAAATATGCACCAATGCAAGCCACCTCAAATGTGACACAAATTCTACAAACTGAGTCATATAGAATGACAGAATGTACTGCATTGGAATGGACCCCTAGAGATCATCTAGTCAGGAAGCAGGGACATCCCCAACTACATTAGGTTGCTCAAAGCCCCATCAAGTCTGACCTTGAACATCTCCAGGGATGGGGCCTCCACAACCTCCCTGGGCAACCTGTTCCAGTGTTTCATCACGCTCATAGTAAAGAGCTTCCTTCTAATGCCCAATCTAAATCTACCCTTCTCTAGTTCAAATTCATTACACTTTAGAGCAGTCTAGCTGGCTGCTTTGCAAGCCTGTCTTCTTGAGTCAAAACACCTCTGCTTTCTTTACAATGCTTGGGTAGTATAATTTATGTGTCTACATGATCACTTAGTGATTTACTAGCGGCACGTTACGGTGGCTATTCTTATCAGCCCCTAAAATTACCTCTTCTGTGAAAAGGCTGAGGGTCTGTCACCACCAATTTGTATCAGTGGCACACATGGAAGATACCTGAATTTCCTTAATATGTGTTGTTAACTCTGTAATTCAACTTTGAACAGTTTCTAAATAACTATAGTTCCGTAGCACAAGGAAAAAGTAAACACCAAGGGCTGGATTTAACTCTCTTCACCCTTTTAGCTATCCAAAGGGTGATGCAGCTGTACAGATCGATTCATCTCAGTTAGAAGCCTGAATTGGAGAAATGGGATGAATCACTTTCTAGAAACTCTTCTCTTTCTCCATCACATTAAGAGGGAGCTTAAGACAGCTCAGTTTAGCTTAACTACTTGTATTTTACATTAGCTGAAGGAAGTCTCACCCTTTTCCAGCTTCAGGCTTCAGGTATAGAGAAACCCATCTTCAAAATAACTCTCACAAAACACAATCTGTACTATCCTGGATGCACCATGTACAAGGTAGGTTTTTTTTAATGTGTACTTTTTGTCTCCTTTCAGTAAAAGGCAAACAGTAAATCCTTAAAAGTACTTTGTAAATAAACAGTAAAGACTACGTATCAGATGGGGAATTTTATTTTTTCTGCATAAATTGTACTATGCTAGGGAAAAAGTTATTGATCTATGCAGAAGCGTTTGAAATGTATTTGGAGAAATAAATATATTTATATGTAATATACTGAATATATATATATATATATAAAAAATTCAGTTACATCAATAAATGACAGATCACTGTGTGCAAAGTAAATACAGCTTTCCAATCACAACTCTAACAGATTTATGATCTGTGAAGAACAAGTTTCAATATGTTTTGCCTGTAATTGCAAAAAACCTTCTAGAATATTATTTGCTTGCAACTAGACTCTATCAAATAGTCTGATTCTATTACCTATTAGCATTAGAAAGTGTATGTGACTTTGTTTAATGCTATGTATTTTCTTCTTCTTAATACAAGGGTCACCAAATCCCCTCAATTTCGCTTTTCCCACTTAATACAAACAACAAAAAAGCTCTGAAGGAGAGGTCCCATTTTAATTGTTCCTCATATATATATATATTTATGGTTCTGTAATGACATGTAGAAAAGCAGAAGCAGGTAAGCAGATCATGGCACAAGGGAGTCCAAGCTAGCTTTTGCACATCTAAACTGTACAGTGAATGGGTATAATGCTATACCATCCTTGGAGAAATCACCCCCCCGTCAGTGTGACACTGAATCCAGACTAATTAGGTGCAGTTAACTGCACAGACAGCACTTGTATGTCTGTCCTATAGTACTGCAGCCAGGGGAAGTTGTCAATACTAGCTGGAGTTCAGAAGCCTTCATGTAGACAAGCCTTGTGATTCCCTAAGTGTATGAAATGTTGTCTGCAAGTCCTGATGATGCAAGAAAAGCTTTCTGCTGATCTCTTTATTGTCAGCTGCTGAAAGTTGATTCAGGTTTAAATATAACTTGTAATATACTTAAGAGTTAATGTCAACATTATTCTATGCTTATCTTATACTGCAATCTATCACTCTACCTGAAATGTACAGAAAGGAGGACAATTTCCCTTGTAATCCTAGGTATAACCAATTCCTTATGACCTGGAAAGCTACTGAAACAGAGAGGGGAATAGTCCTCTTCTCCCCCCACATTGCCTGTTTTGAAAGGATTTACTAAATCTTTGCTTTGCCATTTACTGCAGGGCTTGCTCCAGCCTCTCAATAGATCCTGTCCCCACTACACACTGATACAAAGCTGTATCACTGAAAAGCCTCATACCCATCATACTGTGGCTAAGTGTCTGTAAAACTTGTGATGGATCTGACCTTGAACAATGTGAGCTGTAACAGAGTATGTCAGTCACATCCATTGAACTCATCAAAAGCATCCCCTCAAGAAATCTGACATCAGCACTTTAAGCTTTGATTGTGGTGTAAGGGAAGAGAGTCCAGCTGTCCCCACCCTGGTTGTTGCAGAACCTTCCTGATTTCCCTACAACTGCCATCTTGTCCATTTCCATTCCTTCAAAACCAAAAAACCAAAAGAACCTATGACATCACTTTTACTCCTTTAAAAACGACACTGGCCACTGGCATTTAGCTCTGCTGCTAGCCTGCACTAATTGACCCTCTCTTAATCAAGTCCCAGACTGGTTCTTATCCACCAACTTTACTCCTCTCCCTCCTCCAACAATGCCAGGGAGAACAGATGCCGTGCAGTCAGCTAAGCACTGCCAATTTTATTCTCTGCTTGGCAACGTGGACTGGAAGTGCCAAGGTTGCAAGACAGGGGTTGTAATATAATGCTGTAGTTTGCCAATTAAATTTCACCATCTGACTGACAATTCCAGAGCCCTGAAACTTTAATAAGCAGCTTCCTTAATTAAGGAACAGCTGAAGTGACTTTTTTCAAAGAAATTTAACAAGAAATTAGAACAGAAGAGATCAGGTAAGGAAATGCAAACCCAAGATATCGATGCTGAGGCTTTGTGCAACTACACTCATTTAAAGATAAATCTATTCAGGGTTGCCTTTTCAGATCGTCAGATTAAACAAGCTGCACGGCATTTGCTGCTAAACCATAATTACAGATTATTACAGAACACAAAAGATGCCAGGCATGAAAAAGCTGCTACAATTCACTACACTGTAATAGAACATGCAGTGAAAGTTAATTTTGGCAAATGCTTTAAATATTAGCTTTACATAATATGTATAGGTGAGACTGTAATTAGGACAGAATGAATCCTTCGAAGCCTCTTTCATTCTGACCCAGCAGATGATTACTTTTTACTAATAAGACCACAGCCATTTGACAAAAAGCCAACTATAGTACCTTGCTTCATTCTTCAGTAAATTTAATAATTACAGCTCCTCCTGCCAACAGTTCTCAAATCAGACTTGTTCAATCCAATACTGAGCTTATTAGGGAACAGCTCTATGTTAAGAATTCTTTGGCCAAAAAAGTACTTGAGGATGATGAAGCATGCCTTAGACAAGGGCACAATGATTAGCCATTTTCTCTACATAAAAAACAGCACGTAGACACTACAGACCACAAAATCACCTGCTGTTAGCACACAGCTGCTACAAAGAGCTGCTGCATTTATCTGGTTCTTAGTACCTTTAAGGAAGCCTAAATGGAACAACTTAATATGGAGGGAGAATAGCACTACACAGAGTTTCTGGTATCAGTATTAATCTCATCTTTTTCAATTTCCTTCCCAATGCAGCTCTTTGGTATTTACTAGATACACTGTGTAATATATGCTACTCCTCTGTAGCTTAGTTTCTTGATACTTAGTTTTTAATCTTCAGGTTCTGAAAAAAAAATTGTAATTCCTGGGTATCTTAAGGTTCTAAGCAGGTGAGAAGAAATTTATCCTTTTTTTTTTAGGTAGCTCTGGTTTTAAACAGTGTAAACAGATGGACAACAAATTATTAGAGGCTCCAAAAATTCACAGGAATCTTTCAGTATTTCCAGCTCAGATAGGAAAGACATTCTTAGAAAAAGAAGGAAAATTAAGGAAAAAATGAAGTAATTTACTGAAAGGAAAATGAAAAGCAACATTTATTCATGCTGCAGTACTTAACAGTTCCTCCTGCTACAAAGAGAACAGAGGAATCCATATCAAATTGATCTTCATGTTGTTCATAAGATAGTTATTTCAGTTAATCGAACAGTAATTGCTCACTCCATACTGATAGTTCCTGTCCAGTGTCTAGGTATGACTTAAACCTTCTGCTTGAGACCAGCACTTCAATTCTGGAAACCAAGATAAAACCTTTCGAAAGAGCATGTGTTTAGGCAATTTGACAAACCTTCAGTGACTGGCTGAAGTTTAGAAGATCTCTCAGAGTCTGGTGAATGCAGTGGTTCTGGTTCCTTCAAGCTTTCTAAATGCATAAAAGGATCATAATCCACACACGCCAAATCAGAAAGGCTTAGAGGGAAATATTTAGGGTTGCTAAAACACTGAGAACCATAGACACATCCATGCAGAACCTAGAACAAAACCAGAATTTCATGACATTAACAAGTTTCAACTTGATAGCTCTGTAAGAAACAAAGTTTACTTTCATTTACATTTTTCCATTGATTTGTTAGAACCAGGTAGGCAGGACAAAATGTTGGAAAACTTTAGATGCTTAATGTTGACAGAAACAAAACCTGGTCTGCAAAGAAATTATTAAAATACTATCTATGCTGAAGTGGAATTTAACAAAATTTCCAGCACATGACAGGATCACAGGATGTTAGGGGTTGGAAGGGACCTCTGAGTCCAAGCCCCTGCCAGAACAGGGCCATAGAAGTTAGCACAGATTGCACAGGAAGGCATCCAGATGGATCCACAATCTCTCTGGGCAGCCTGTTGCAGTGCTCTGTGAGCCTCACAGTGAAGAAGTTCCTCATCATGTTGAGGTGGAACCTTCTGTGCTGTAGTTTATATCCATTACCCCTTGTCCTCTCACAAGGTGCAAGTGAGAAGAGCCTGGCCCCTCCTCTCTTGACACTCGGCCCTCAGATATTTATAAACATTTATTAAATCCCCTCTCAGTCTTCTCTTCTCCAGACTAAAAAGCCCCAGGGCTCTCAGCCTCTCCTCACAAGGCAGTGCTCCAGTCCCTTAATCATCCTGGTAGCTCTCCGTTGGACTTTCTCCAGTAGATCTCTGTCCCACTTGAACTGGGGAGCCCAAAACTGGACACAATATTCCAGGTGGGGTCTCACCACGGCAGAGTAGAGGGGGAGGAGAACCTGTGTCTGCTGGACACACTCGTCTTAATGCACCCCAGGATATCAATTGCCCTCTTGACCACAAGGGCACATTGCTGGCCCATGGTAACTTGTTATCCACAAGGACTCCCAGGTCCTTCTCCACATGTCTGCTCTCTAGCAGATTGCCTCCTAACCTGTACTGGTGCAGTTTATTATTCCTCCCCAGATGCAGGACTCTGCACTTATCCTTATTGAACCTCATTAGGTTCCTCTCCAGTCTGTTCAAGTCTCACTGAATGGCTGCACAGCCTTCAGGCGTATCAGCCAAGCCTCCCAGTTTGGTATCATCAGCAAACTTGCTGAGCAGACACTGTCCCCTCATCAGCATCATTGATGAAGATATTGAACAGAGCCAGACTCAGCACTGATCCCTGGGGGAGTCCACTAGTTACAGCTCTCCAGCTGGACTTGGCACCATTCCCCACCACACTTTGGATTCTATTTCGTAACCAGTTCCTAATCCATCTCACTGTCTGCTCTTCTATCTCACACTTCCTGAACTTGCTCATAAGGATGTTATGGGAGACAGTGTCAAAAGCCTTACTAAGGTCAATGTAGACTACATCCACTGGTCTCCCTGCATCTACCCATTCTGTTACATCACAGAAGGCTATCAGATCAGTGGAGCATGGTTTCCCCTTGGTAAATCCCTGCTGACTACTCCTGATCATCATCTCTTCCAAGGGCCTAGAGATGACCTCCAGAATGAGCTACTCCATTTTTCCAGGGATGGAGGTGAGGCTCACTGGTCTGTAGTTTCCTGGAAACTCCTTCTTGCCCTACTTGAAGACTGGAGTGATGCTGGCTTTCCTCCAGTTCTCAGGCACCTCTCCTGTCTGCCACAATTTTGCAAAAACGATGGACAGTGACAGAGCAACATCATCAGCCAGCTCTCTTGGGTACATCTCTACAGGGCCCATAGACTTGTGAATATTCACTTTATGTAACTGATGCCTAACCCAGTCTTCACTGACTGGTGGAGAGTCTTCCCTCCCCCAGACTTCTTCATCCAAGGTCTGGACTTCATAGGGAAGTTCAGTCTTAGGAGTAAAAACTGGAGAAAAGAAGGCATTCAGCAATTCTGCCATCTCTGCATCCTCAGTTCTGAGGGCTGCCTCCTCATTCAGCAGTGGGCCCACACTTTCCCTATTCTTCCTTTTCCTACTGATTTATTTGAAGAAGCCCTTCTTGTTCTCTTTAACTTCCTTGGGCATTTTTTGCCAAATCACTAATCTGCCTTTATTTTTAGATATCCTGTCTTCTTTAATTACATATACAAGGTCTAAGCTCCTGGAGGTTTTAATCCCCTTCCTTTGCAAAAAAAAAAAATCCCATCTTTGTTCTGTGTCCCTAAAGACAGTAATTATAACTTAGCACTTTTGAGCTGACTTATTGCTAAGTGAAATTGCTTGGTACATAAAAACTACATCCTCCTTTCTTAAATATATAGTTGGTCTTCCACAACACAAGCATCCACTACTGATATGACACACAAAAAGGAACTTGGTTAAACGTGACAAAATGAGAACCAAAACCAAACAACTCCAAATATATAGCAGGTACAGTAAAATGTAGAAGAACTAAGCCAGCACTCTACATTTCAACAGTAGGGAGGTCAGCTTACAGAAAACAGTATCATAGTATCAGTCAGGGTTGGAAGGGACCACAAGGATCATCTAGTTCCAACCCCCTTGCCATGGGCAGGGCAGGGACACCCCACACTAGATCAGGCTGGCCAGAGCCTCATCCAGCCTTGTCTTAAAACACCTCCAGGGATGGGGCCTTAACCACCTCCCTGGACAACCCATTCCATGGCTTCACCACTCTCACAGTGAAGAACTTCCTCCATGCACAGAAATTTTTATTTACCAAGTAAAGAAACATGTACCTTATATATACAATTAAGAACCGATCTTTCAGTCTTATCATTTTCTGCTCCTGTAGTGTGAAGAGGCTGCAGCAAGGTCTTTAACGGCATGGCCATTATCCAGTCCAACAAGCACAGAAGTAAAGAAACCACCAACTGGAACAAACATTTTGAATTACAAATCAATTAAACTAGCACTTGTTACTTCCCATTTATCACTGTATTTTACTTCCCTGGTTTACTTTATTTTTTCAGCTCAGGAGAGTCAACCTTCTACAGTAATAGCAGGTTTAAAAGCCACTGTATCTCAAAAGTCTATGGCATTTTAGTAAAAGCTTTGGCTAGTGAGATCTTTAATAATAACACTAGTTCATCATCATGGCAGGTCTTGAGCAGATACTGTCCTTAAGAGTATATCCATGATTTTCCAAATTGATTTGTAGAGTGCTGTTATTGTCAGGTTACAGAGGTACGAATTAAGGCTGATACGCCATTTTGCACATAAATCTCACTGCAAAGGGAATCAAAGGTCACACAAAAGTGAACAATTTCAGCTGCATTTAGTGCTTTAGAAATAAGAAAGCATTTCCTTCATCCCTTGTCAATAATGCTGTGCAGCATCAGGTTATCATCTGAAACAAATCCACCAGCTTTCTGCATTCTAGGCCTCTCAGTCAGCTAAAGAACTGACTCCCTCTAGGGGACGTTTTGAAAGACTGTAGAATGATATTAGATTCAGACACACATACACACCAAATTATTAATAACTTACTGGCTTCAAATGTTTGTTTGAGTTTTTTTTCTAATTTATTTCAAAAACTTAGCTGTGGAAGAGAGAACAATTCAGAGAAATAGCTGCAAAGTTTCTCTAAAATATTTCCCAAGCAAAATAAGTCTTTCAAAGATAATCCACTTAACTGATTTACTAAGCAGCAACAAAAATATCATAGTTATTTCACATCACACATTACACCTTTGTCTCTCAGAGGCACTGCTATAATAAATCTGATGATGAAGAGCTCTAAGTATTTGTATATTAAACTAATTTTTCAGAAATCCATTAGGTTTGTTTGTCAAACTAGGTAACCGATGATACTTGACATAGAATGATTGCATTAGTGCATGGGGAAAGTTCTTGATGTATGGGAAGCATCTCAAGTGGAAAGGAGGCTAGCTCAGCACACTGCTGTAGACTGACTGCATTAGTGCATGAGGAAACTTGTTGATGTATGGGAAGCATCTCAAGTGGAAAGGAGGCTAGCTCAGCACACTGTGGTAGTCTACAGCAGCCCTTTCCTACTTGCAAGCAGAGAGGAGAGGCAAAATAATAGAGGCCAAAATAAGTAACATATGACTGCCAGCTCCTGTGGGAACAGGTGGCTCAGAACAACAGAGCTGCCAGTGATAAACTACACCAAAGTGCCAAAGTTTGGATGACCATTGAACCCCACTGTCCTAGAGCTAAGCCAAATAATTCAGATGAGAGACAGCTTTCAGAGGGCAGAAAGTCTGTGCATAGGTGAAAAAGGAGCCCGTTTGAGCTAGGAGACTCAGGCCCACTGAAAACATGAAGAGATAGTAATTGTTTTGAAGGAAGACAACAATCAAATGAATCTAGAGACTACAGCCTGTTTTGTTCAAGAATGTACTTAAAAGTGGGGGAAGAAAAATTATTATCTTATAAAGATTGTGAAAGGTGTTCTTTACAAGTTGAGAATATATTTTTCACTACAAGACAAGTCAGAAAGGTCTGCATTATTTGCTTTTGAGCTTACTGAAGATAAGGAAAAGAAGATGTTCTAATTACTGAAAACAATCTCAATTAACTGTAAACACATATTTTCCTACAAAAACTTCCAAAATCCACTTTCATGGCTGGAATTCTGAGACTATACTGTATTACCCTTGGAAGAGCCGAATCCCTACTTCAAGGCACAGCTTCAATTTTGCAACAATGGTAGGTCACAAGCCTTTGGAGTTAAATTGGCACATCAGATAACAAAATTTAAACAAACAAACAAAAAAATGCTTACCCTCTTGTCCTGTTCATAAGAAGAAGCTTCTGTACTGGGTAGCAGATGGGTAATAGTTGCTATCAGAATCTGAAGTAAAGACATCATAGTTTCTTTTTAAGAGACCATTTAAACACTTAAGTTTTTAAGTAGGTAAATGTGACAATACTAGATTCTTGGTGAAATTCTACTGAAGTTATTTTGAGACAAATTACATTATTCCTTACCCTTTATTTATTATTTATTTATTCAAACAAAATCCTTTTAAATTAACTTTGCAGAAGATCTCAAAAGACTATGTTCTGCTTGATGATGTAGGTGCATTATGGACAAGGAAATTACACTGCTACTCCACATATTCAGGCAGAAAGATGCAGGGTGCAGAAAGGGGCCTGACATGCATTTGTGTATGGGGTTATCTAAGCTCCATTTTTTCTTAGAATTACCACATTTGTAAACACCCTGCCTCTACTTCATGAGCAATATGACTGCAGAGGAGCAGAAAAATCCTTGCTAAAACTCTTATGAAGCTTCCATATGATTTCTCTTTACGGTTATCTGGGAGACCTCTTATCTTTTCTCTGTGCTTCAGATTTACAAGGCTAGGTTGGTGGAGGCCTTGAGTCTACTTGAAAGGTGCCCCTGCCCATGGTGAAGAGGTTGGAGTAGATGATCTCTGAGGTTCCTTCCAACCTAAGCCGTTCTGTGTTTCTATTTCCTTGTTATTTAAAGTGTATTCAAAGGAAATATTTCGCTGTATACTGAAACACTTTAATGCAAACTTCTGCACACAAATATGGAAAATACAATTGTAGATCCACATTTCAAGTGATCATTTTTACACTAAACTTAAATACACACATTTGAAGGCATCCAATATTTTTAAGTGCATTTTGTTGATAATATTCTCACGTGCATAGTAGTATTTGTGAAAAAAAAATAAGCATGATATAGCCATTTTACAACTTAGAATTATAGAATTAACCAGATTGGAAGAGACCTTTGAGATCAAGTCCAACCTATCACCCAGCACTATCTAATCAACTAAACCATGGCACCGAGCACCCCATCCACTCTCTTCCTAAACACTTCCAGTGATGGTGACTCCACCACCTCCCTGGGCAGCCCATTCCAATGGCCAATCACTCTTTCTATGAAGAACTTCTTCCTAACATCCAGTCTAAACTTTGCACTTGGCAAGTAAATGCAATGTGAACCCATGAAACAAAATTATTAAGGTTGGAAAAGACCTCTAGGATCATCGAGTCCAGCTAATTATCAGTAAGATGATGTTTCTACTAACTGAACATTTAGTGAAACATACCTGTCAATAATCTAGTATTTTAACTACATTGAAAGACATTTTACTGTTATAGTTAAAAAATACATTAATTTTTCACATAAAAACAATTACTCACTTGAATAATTCTTAAAGGTGAATCAGCTTGATACACTTGAAGTCTATGTACATAATGTATCAGCATGCTCAGCATACTGCAGGCAACTTGGGCTACTGTTTTGTTTGGAAACTAGAAAAGAGAACACAGCACAATGATGATGACAGTTCATATAGCAGTATGTTAGATGGTAAGCTGGTCTGAAATTTTGGTGGCAGTTCTACACATGCAGTCCCTTGTGTACCTATTTATTGGAGGAACAGAGTTAAATTTTACAAAATTTAAAAGGAAATAGGATAGGATAGGATAGGATAGGATAGGATAGGATAGGATAGGATAGGATAGGATAGGATAGGATAGGATAGGATAGGAATCGTCGAGTTCAACCTATCATCCAGCACTATCTAATCAACTAAACCATGGCCCCAAGCACCCCACCCAGTCTCTTCCTAAACACTTCCAATGATGGTGACTCTACCACCTCCCTGGGTAGCCCATTCCAATGGCCAATCATTCTTTCTATGAAGAACTTCTTCCAAACATCCAGCCTAGTTGGTGGTCATAACCAAATGATAGTCATAACCAAATGTTAGTAGCTAACATCAAAGGTTTGGGATAGACAATTAGGCAGTTGCACACGAAGAGGGAAAGGAGAAAGGAGTTTCCTAACTCATTCCAGGTCACTTAGTACAGTATCATGAAGCTGAAAAGAGGAAATTGATTTCTGCCTTAATGTTTATTAATGTTGCTGCCTCACTGCAAAAAAACCACAAGGTCTTCCTTGAGAACCAGGGCAGGTGAACAGCTGTGTTCCCAAAATGGGAGCCACAGTGCTAATAGTGAGACGAGCTGTCCGTAGTTGTTAGTGACTGCTGTCTACAGCACTTGTGTGAATGGAAATTAATGCACTTCAGCTTCTGTACCTAATTCTTCTCTTCTCTGTTTTCATTTAAAGGCAGGAAAACACTGCTGCAATGGAGCCTGCCTTTAACAGTTACTGAAATGTTAAAGTCACTGGGCTAGCCAAGGCAAAAGTGAATGCATTTGCACATTTAGTCCCCAGGCTTGGGACTGGATGCACATGCTGCCCTATGCTCTGAAGTGGAAAAACAAAGAAATGAAGAGACATGGAGACATTTCCATAAATTATTAATTCACAGGACCTGTAATTGAGGATTCTTCCCTCATTGCACTTGCCTGAAAACATTAAGTTGTGTACCAAGCAACAAGCACAAAGTGGATTTTACAAGTGCATTTTATTCGTCTAGGACATGAAAGTCCTGCAAAGCTGAGCTAAAGACGAATCAGAGCAGAATGGTTATTAGGACAGCAAAACTACAGACTTCAGAAGACAGCATAAATCACACAGAATTAAAAATAGCATGCAATGGGCCCAAGGGAAGGACTTCAAATACATTCTTATTTAAGAAAACACTCTGTCTTCACTAAAAGCAAGTGTTCCAAAACATAGTACTGAGGAATCTCAAATCGCTCAGAAAATAACCAGGGAGTTTAATCATGAAAAACCTATTCTATTTGTTCAGGAAAGATGATGGGACATCAGAATTCCTGCATTGTTAAAAGAATAAACCAAAACATTTAACCTGTTTTAACCTCATTTTACTGAGCAGTGAAGCTGTCACAGACGTGTGATGCAAGGTGAGCATCTACCTCTGAACTCAGAATAGGTTAACTATGTTTCACAAATACTTAGATTTAATTTCTTGGCTTCTTAGATTGTTTTCTTAATCCAATTCTATTAAGTAGGCAGGGTATAAATTCTAATGTTCAAGGTTGACTGACAATAAAAAAAATAAAATTAAGCAAAATTGAAAGCTTAGCAGCATGATTATGGAACTTGAGATCAAATCCAGATTGCTAGAAACATCCTCACAAGCTTGAAGGAAAACCCCAAAGTCACTGGAGAGGACAAAAGGAGTGGAAAAACAAGAGCAGTTTAAGAAATTCAGTAATCTAGAGATCCCTTAAGGAAAAAATACCTGAGAAAAAAGCCTGGGGACTTTTCAGAGTCTTTGAATAATCAGCTGTTCACTACCTAAAAATACAGGGAGCATACTTTTTTCTTTTTCTAATTAAAAAACCCCCACAACCAACCAATGAAAAAAAACCCACCACACCCACAAAAAAACAAACCAAAAAGCAGACACAAAAGAAGATCATGAGGCTCTAAAATGATTTATGCAAATGATTTAACTGTTCTCTCCTTGAAGATTTTTTTAAATTTAAAAAAGGGTACAGTAATCAGTGGAGACATAAATTTAACAGAAAGGCTGAAGGGTACACAGTAATGAATACAAAGTAAGTTCAAATCTTGTACACTCAAATTTTCAAGCCTTAATTCAGAGAATAGAATAGAATAGACCAGGTTGGAAGAGACCTTTGAGACCATCGAGTCCAACCTATCATTTCCCTGGAGGTGTTCAAGAGGGGATTGGATGTGGCACTTGGTGCCATGGTTTAGTAGTCATGAGGTCTTGGGTGACAGGTTGGACTTGATGATCTTTGAGGTCTTTTCTAACCTTACTGATTCTATGATTCTATTCTATGATCATCGAACACCATCTAATCAACTAAACCATGGCACCAAGCACCCCATCCAGTCTCCTCCTAAACACCCCCAGTGATGGTGACTCCACCACCTCCCCAGGCAGCCCATTCCAACGGCAAATCACTCTTTCTTCGAAGAACTCAGGCAGCAACACTGAGTTTATGCTGGACAGAAAACAACTTCACCTTTTCCAAGTCAGCTATTTTGCCCTGATCTAATTTCCCAAAGTCTTCAGAGGTGGTGTGAAGGCAGCTGAGTGATCCTACAAACATTTCACTCACCACTCCTTATCTCTGCAAAATACACTCTGTTAATAAGCAAAACTGTGTCCAGTTCTGGGCCCCTCAGTTTAGGAAGGATGTTGACTTGCTGGAGCGTGTCCAGAAAAGGGCAACAAGGTTGGTGAGGGGATTGGAGCACAAGCCCTATGAGGAGAGATTGAGGGAGCTGGGGTTGCTTAGTCTGGAGAGGAAGAGACTCAGGGGTGACCTTATTACTCTCTACAACTACCTGAAGGGGGGTTGTAGTGAGGCGGAGGTTGGTCTCTTCTCCCAGGCAACCAGTACCAGAACAAGAGGACACAGTCTCAGGCTGTGTCAGGGAAGGTTTAGGCTGGAAGGTTTAGGAGGAAGTTTTACACAGAGAGAGTGATTGCCCACTGGAATGGGCTGCCTGAGGAGGTGGTGGAGTCGCTGTTGCTGGGGGTGTTCAGGGCGAGGCTTGACAGGATGCTTGGTTCCATGGTTTAGTTGATTGGGTAGTGTTGGATGATAGGTTGGACACGATGATCTCGAAGGTCTCTTCCAACCTGGTTTATTCTATTCTATTCTATTCTATTCTATTCTATTCTATTCTATTCTATTCTATTCTATTCTATTCTATTCTAAAAATAACTCACTACTTTTATATGGACTTTTCTTTGTATTTAGCAGTATAACTGTGGATATAATTTTTTCACAAGTTACTCAACTGAGAAGAAACAACCTGTCAATGAACTGACATTTTGCCTGGTACCTAACTCTGGAGTTCTTCTCAAAAGGGTAGCCTTGCCATACTTTCATTCTTGCAAGGATCCATCACTTTCTGTATGTTACCACAGTAGTTTAATCTTTCCCTGCTTGCAAATAACCTGTTTAGCACACATTCAACTAAGCCTGTATAATATAATTTGGTGACTATCTGCAGCATTGTTGAGAGGAGTATAATCATGAGGTCTAAGAGTGGACTCCTGGTTAAGATCCTTTGTGTCAGACTTCAGCAGAGGTTAACACAGATACAGCACTATCACCACACTGCTGGGAGAATTGCTAGCTATATTCAGAGTGAGCTGCTGGGCTATAGTTCTGAATATGCTTCTGTAATTCAGAAATGGGCATACAGTTGTTGGTAACATTTCTCCTCAATGCTGTTTGCTCAATTGCACTTATCAGTAAGTTGGACTAGAACAATAACTCCCTATCCATTCATTTCTCCTGAAAACAAGAGAGTACAAATCTCTGACTACTAGGAAACCAGGAGATTGCTTAGGCAAACAAATCAAGGCTCATCTCTTCCTCTCATGATGTATTTATGAGCTTTTCATTTCATGATTAAACTTGATTGTGAATGTATACCACTGCTAGGAAGAGGAGAAAAGCCAATGTGCTCTGGATGCTTTTGCCAACACAAAGCAAAACAAATTAGAAATAAAAAGGTATTTGTCTTCTCATTCAAGAAGTAATTTATGCTTAATGTAAATGAGATACACATGATTTGTTTAATCAATATGTCAAAGGAAAATATGAGAAATCATAGTCAATGTCAGGATTAAAAATAGTTCAAACTTTGACAAATTGCAGAAGCAAAATAACATCAGCATCATTTGCTCAACACCAAACTTGCACAGGAACTTGATAAAATGTACTAGTTAGGGAATATCACAAGGCAAGGGGAAAACCCTGGAAGAGAGTATTAATGAGGCTGCAGAGGATGAATGTGATTTTGCAAAGCAGGAAATTACACTTTAGAGTCTAATACTAAAAGCCCTGCAGCTACCCATTTTAGACACAGACTCAAGTCCTTCTTCAAAGGATGTGATCAACTGATCTGCTGAGATACATTTCAGATTCCCATTGCTGAAAAGGAGTTAGTCCCCAACATCTGAGGCAAGCTGTGTACAGCAGGTGTACAGCCCAATTTTCTTCCATACAGAAAGACTAGACTATTCTATAGAAATATGGAAAGGTTCTGAAAATAAATTGGGAAATATTAAAACCCCAGACTTTTCACAAGCATGCAGGTCTGCAAAATGATGGTAAATGAGGTACTCTTAATATTCTACTTATGAAAATATGAGCAAGATTTGTAAAAAAGTAGGAAACAAAAACACTCATCAAGGGGAGGCAGAAAGTGCAACTTTTTAGCAGAGATTATTAAATGAACAGAAATCATAGAATTGTTATAGAGTTGGAAGGCAACTCAAGGATCAGCTAGTTCCAAACCCCCTGCCATGGGCAGGAATCCCTCACACTAGAACAGGTTGCTCAGAGCCACATCCAGCCTGGCCTTAAAATCCTCCAGGAATGGGGCTTCTACCACCTCCCTGGGAAACCTGTTCCAACCTGTTCTTACCATCCTCATGGGGAAGAACTTCTTCCTAACATCCAGTCAAAATCTACCCACTTGTAGTTTTGTTCCATTCCTCCTAGTCCTATCATTACCTGACCCTCTTTCTTTACCTGACCCAGCTTTCTTGTAGGCCCCCTTCAGATTCTGGAAGGCCACAATTAGGTGTCCTCTGAGCCTTCTCTTCTGCAGACTGAACAGCCCTATCTCCCTCAGTCTGTCCTCATAGGAGAGGAGCTCCAGCCCTGTAATCATCCTTGTGGCCCTTCTCTGGACACGTTCCAGCACATCCAGATCCTTCCTGTAATAGGGGCTCCAGAATGGAACACAGTACTCCAGGTGGGGTCTCAGCAGAGCAGAATACAAGCGGGGAATCACCTCCCTCGACCTGCTGGCTATGCCCCATACTGTTAATATGCTACCACTAAAATTGAAAATGAGACTGTGAAGTAAGGATGCTAAAAGGTGACCATGACTTTGCAAAGGAAGGTATCGCTACACATAAAGGCAACGTGCGTTTTAAAAGCATTAGACTCTCACCTTTAAAGAAACGCAAATCACATTCAGTGCTTCCTTGATCTGAGGATGATGTGATTCATGAACTAGCTCCTCACAGATCCAAATACCAAGGCTGCAAAGAGCAACACATCTGCAAAACAACAAGGGAGGACAAGTTGTTGGAAAACCTGCTATAAGAATGTGCAATTTTTATGATTCATGGCATGTCCTGCTGAAGTCCAACAATGTGGCTTTAATAGTTTGAAAAGAACGACACAAAAACTGTGTAATGCTGTGATATTTAAACATAAGGAAGAAATCCCAAGTACCCTGGTGAAGGCAGACTTGGGCATCCCATATAGGAAATTCATATGCATTTTCTTCAGACAAAGTAAAAACTGTGGTGGAAAGCTCCTCCTTCCCAACATGAGAGTTTGTTCATATTTGTTGAGTGCTTCTGGGTCACGAAAAGAAGAGAGGGGAATGCTATTTGTTCGTTGATATTTACACATTGTTTTTTAGCTTGACAATAAACAAGAATGAATAGAGGAGGGGTAAATGACTGCTTCAAACAGTATACATATTGTGATTAGATACTTCAGCTTCTGTTGTTTCTTCATTTTAAATCAGGAAATAGAAAAGAAATGTAAAGGTAAAAGAGTATTTAGATATAAGTATCCAAATCAGCATAGATGGATGAAATTTGTTCAGAAATTTTAAGGAGCTAGCCTAAGAACTCTCTGAATCAGTAGTAATTATCTTCAAGAACATGGGCAACAAATACTCTGGAAACAACTTTAGAATTCAAAGTCCTCTGGATAAAATTGGAGAGTAATCCAAAAGTGAGAAGATGAAAACTGGCCATGGGAACCACAAAGCATTATATCTGGGAAGGGGAAAACGTGTGCTAGAGTAGAAACAGAAAAAGCAGAGGGTATGAACCCTGTGCTGCAGAAAAAGGATTTCAAGGGTACACAGAATTGGGAAACTGCTAACAAGTAGCAAAAAGACATCTTGGATTTAATTCTGTGTGGTAGTGTAAATAAGATGTCAAACCACCTTTGGCACTGAAATCTCAATTGCAAGACTGCCTCCAAAATACTTTGCTTAATACAATTTAAAGAATAAAGATAAGCTTGACGAAGTCTAACAAAAAAAGTGACAAAAATAATATACAGCTTTGGCAAATACTGCATATGGAGTAAAAGTTGAAAGGATTCTAAGTCCAGATCACAATAAAGGAAGTAAATTAGAAGAAATCCTCTGACATGTTGTAAGGCACTGAAGAGTTTGTTTTCCAGTAGAAGAGATTTGTCCTATATAGAACTAGTCATAAAACCAACCTGGCTGTAAAAATTAAGATAAGTATTGAAACAGTCTAACTAAAATTTCTTCTTTGAGAAAATTTCAGGATCATTCAGGCAAGCTACTGCCAGGAATGTTTTAAATGCACTCCACTCTTGGAGGAGGAATAGCAATCTACACTGCTGGTATTCCCATAGTATGACTCTCAATTCTTTTGAACAAAATTAAGTCAGTATATAGCATGGATTTACTAACAAATGTAGACTATTTGTGTAATCTGACTCTGAAAATAAATCTTTAGTGCACAGAAGAGTAGGCAACTCTATCTCTGTGTTACTACAGAAATTTTCTTCCTGCTACAGAATCATAGAATCAGTCAGGTTTGGAAGGGACCACAAGGATCATCTAGTTCCAACCCTCCTGCCATGGGCAGGGACACCTCACACTAGAGCAGGCTGGCCAGAGCCTCATCCAGCCTGGTCTTAAACACCTCCAGGGATGGGGCCTTAACCACCTCCCTGGACAACCCATTCCAGGGCTTCACCACTCTCACAGTGAAGAACTTCTTCCTCACATCCACCCTGAATCTCCCCACCTCCAGCTTCATTCCATTCCCCCTAATCCTATCACTGATATCCTACGAAGTCCCTCCCCAGCCTTCCTGTAGGCCCCCTTCAGATACTGGAAGGCCACAATAAGATCACCTTGGAGCCTTCTTTTCTCCAGACTGAACAGCCCCACCTCCTTCAGTCTGTCCTCAAGAGAACCACTCCACATCTGATGACACACTGACATGCTAATTATCCAGGAGTCTATGAGGTTTCTCCTAAGAATCCCAGAATCCCAGCATAGTTATGTGGCCATATATTGTTATTGAAAAATCACCGCTGTAACAGCATAAGCAGAAGAAGAGGTGAACCCTGAGTATATCACCCTATCACTTCCCTTTTCAGACTGTCAGTGGCAGAAAATGTATTTTATTAATACAGTTATTAAGCTTTACAGATGGAGATCTGAGAGTAGAACACATTTCAGATAATTGACTTCCCTGAAGCTCACACAAAACATTGAACTTTTGTGGAAGAGATAAGGAATAGAGATTTATAGCTTGGGTAACAACTGCAGCACTCAGACTTGCTAGAGATACACAAAGCTGTGTACCTGAGTTCCAAGAAATCTCAGTTCTCTCCCAGGAAATTGCAGGCAATTAAGCCTCTACTAGTGGCTGAGTCAATTGTGCAAAACCATAATGCTGATCCTAAATATGACCTCTGATACTAATCCAGGAGAACTCTATATTGCTGTCAAGCAAGAGGCATCAGAGAAGGTTACTACCAAAAGACTGTGGAAAAACTGACACTGAGGAACAAGGCAGTCAAGCTTCAGGAGCTGTGGGGACATAATCATCTCCACAATGAAGATACATCCTTCTGACCCCAGAAGAAAAAAGGCATAGGTAACCCAAAGAGACAATGGGAATCTATTCCTTTTAAATCTTCATTTAACATTACTACACATAGGATCAAACTTTGCATTTTGGGGGCACCCTAAGTCTGCCTTCTGAAAGGCTAGGCATGCACATATGCCTCTGCTCCTATACACACACTTCCTCACAGCCAGACAGGCTATGGGGACATGCAGGATGTTCCCCTTCTCTCTCCCAGCCACACTGCCAGAACTGAGGATTAAAATATACTTTGTGCTTCAGTGTCACAGGATCAGTAATAGTGCTATGAACCAAATGGATTTACATTATGCTTTTTAGAATTCTGTTTTGCTAAAGAATATGAAAAATGAAATTAAAAACTCTCAATATTCCTTCCTTCCCCTGTGTTGAAAGATATTACCAGCTCAAAGAAAGATCAGGGAAATGGGATGGATGAAAACTGTTCTTGATTTTCCAGCAGGTTTTAAGTTTCAATGAGATGATCTTTCACAGTATCACAGTATAACTAAAGTTGGAAGAGACCCCAAGGATCATCAAGTCCAACCTGTCTCGACAGACCTCATGACTAGACCAGGGCACCAAGTGCCACGTCCAATCTCCTCTTGAACACCTCCAGGGATGGTGACTCCACCACCTCCCTGGGCAGCAGCATTTTCCAGGTCTGTAGTCCTAATATTTTGTATTTGTTAATTGACAGTGTATTATTATAGCATATATAAACACTTCATCCAAATACATAAAGCATACAAGTGTGCTCTTCCTTGGCATACATTACAGGTTCCAGTTCCAATACCACATGCAGGACTCTCTAACTGAAAGCCTCTGGGGATAGATAAGGAGGAACAAAATCCTAAGCTAATTAAGAAACAGAAAACTGGTTAAATGTTCTCTCTGAAGTTCTCCACTTGATGAGGATTCCTAGGTTTAAGCATCAGAGCAGTCATTCCTTGTTTAATGCTTAGCTCAGTATTTTCTGCTTCCTTTCCACACCGTAACAAAGGGCTCATGTACCTTGCATTATTTCTGTGGCCTAATAAAAAATAACCACACCTTCCTCATAATTAATCTTGTCTTTAACCAAAGCCAAAAAAAAACAAACAAAAAAGCAAGCCTCTCTAGTACAGAAAATCCCTGAGCTGAACACCAGGGTAGGCTGGAAAAGCATACAGCTTATACTCTTACCCATGCATTTATATACACACACACACCCCCCCTTTTCCTATCATCCACTATCAGAGAAAGGATACTGGACTAGATCAGCATTTGATCTAAGAGAAGTTGTCTGTTCTTTCAACATGTCTATTTAGACACAATTTCAAATTCACCTGTTGTGACAGTGTTGAAGAAAACCATGGAAAATATACACATGAGCTTTTGCTCTAAGGTCTCCAATATTTCCACCTCAGAACAGTACAACAAAAGTATCTATTCATTTAGCTCTTTTTCTGATGACCTACCGTGCAGGACCAGATGGCTCCTCCCTTGCTGAACTTAACACAGTTTTAATTATGAGTTCCTAAAAAAAAAACAAAAAGGAAGAAAATATTCACTGGTTTACCAGTAACTCCATCACATAAAGCATCCAGAAAAATGGAATCTTATAACAGCACACACAGGCATGTTGCTTTGTTGAGTCTCTGTGTTTGTGGTCAGATGAATCGTCAGCTTACTACTACTCTGAGCTTCTAGTCTGCCCCAGATGCTTGTTCTTGTGCTAAGCCAAGAACATTCTACAGGTTACTATCCTAATTTCTGCTCATTAGCCATTTATCTAATTCTTGCCAAAAGAAACACAACAGAATACTCTCTGAAGACAGCTTCTGTGAATGGTGCAAAGGGTATTAGAGAAAGAATCTATTACTTCGAGGTTTAAAAAAGATTTTTTTCACAATTACACTGATTAGAAGTCTTTGCAAGTAGCTACAGAACAAGTCACTAGAGAGCCTTAAGCATGATCTCAGGAAGAATTTTGACTCAACTGATGTAGATTCCTCTCAATAAAATTCAGGTAAACAGCCATTATACAGTAGAAATACAAAAGAAGAAATTCAAAATCAGTCCCTGAAAGGGAGTAAAGCATGAAGTAGCTTCGAAGCCACCATCTCTTTCTAAATTGAAACAGTTTGGCAAGTTACAGGGAGCCTTTCTTAGGCATAGTAATCATACCTGACACATATACAGCAATTAAACACACAAAATGAGCCCTGCCTGTTTTCAGAGTGCTGGCACACTACCCAACTCCGTGTTATGGTAGAGAGGGTAAGGTCTCCATTCATCTTTGCTTTTTGTCTAAAAGAACATACTTATGTAGAGAGGTTTTCTAAAACCTCTAGAAACACAGGTAGATTTCACCACTTGTGAATTCCCTGTAAATTCAGTAATATGTCTGGACATGTTCCTGTGCAACCTGATCTAAGCCAAACCTGCTTAGCAGGGGAGTTGGACTAGAGATGGTTGGTTTCTGGAGATCCTTTCCAACCCCTACCATTCTGTGATTCTGTGTTGTGTCTTGAATCTCCTTGTCTCAGCTCATTAAATATGTAAGCCCTGCAATCAGCTCTAAAGAGAGCAGGTTTCAAAAGCCCTACATCATTTCCTTTCACAAACATACAAACCCACTTTATTATTAATAGCAATTATAAAATCTATTTAGTAGTCTAAAGTTTGACAAGTAGAAGTATAAAGTTTGATCTTGAGCCTGATAATCTATTTGAAGTGATTTCTGAAAATTAGAATCTTTAACTTCTAGTTAGTATATCCTGCAAACAACATCATATTAAACATATATTTGGTTGCTGAATACCACCCAAATATTCTTACAAATGTCTACCTTAACATCCGTAAACTGAGACACAGCAATGTCAGGAATGTTTGGGTGAAGAGCTGGCAGTTCATGATATAAATTGGGAAAACAAACTAGAGATCCTAAAAGAACTTGTGCTTCAACTCTTGGTGCCTAAAATGAGAAAAAAAAAAAAAGGTGGGGGGAAATATATATTCTCACAGCAGTCAGGAAGCTGACATTTATAGCTGCCTTAAGAGAGAACAATGGTTGAAACTCTACACAGTCATTTCCTTTCTCCTGCAAACTCTGCAGAGCTGAACAAACTGAGACCACAACCCCATGGATTGCTACTCATGCACACCCCATGCTCCCATTTTCCAAGATGGTCAAAAGTAAGCAGAGGAATTGTTAGGATTACAGACAAATGACTGAGCTGCTAACTAGGCTTGGGTCTTAGGATCAGCTAATTGAACAGGATGTGGAAAACTACTGGACATGACATGAGGCATTGCTGGACATGACAGGTAACAGTGTAAGAAGCTGACAGAGGCTTCAAAGAGTACCTTGAGGGAGGCTGGATTTCATAGTTGGTTAGAGGGGGAATGATGTGAGAAACAGTCAAAACTCGCAGACAATTGGAAGGGAGTATTGGGAAACTTTGAGAGAGTACAGTCATGCAAGGCCAACAGCACCTAGGTAATCATATCAGTATTACTATATAAGGCTGAAGTTGCCTGGGTAACAATATGAGAAATACATCCAAATAGTGCAAACACTAGCAGATTTGAGTTCTCAAGCCTGAATCAAGTCATTGCACAGCAGAGATATGAAGGAATAAGTGTACTTTTAAAATGAAGGTACTGTCAAAGTGGACATCTATTTTAAAACATTTTCAGTCACAGATAAATGACAGCCACAATTCCAAGAGCTCTGAAGTAAAACAAGAGTCTCTGCTTCAACAGTCACTTTTGTATTCTTCACTTTTCTATAGAGGACTGGTATGTGTAGTGTTCCAGAACAAACCACTGAGACACTGTATTTGCCAACCATTACGCTGGCTTCTGGGGACAAGTTAGCACCCTAATCAAGACAAAATACTGCTCACTTTTCTCTCAAACCCTTTCCACGCACACATAAACATGAATGAACTGATGAATACTTACATTGAGGAAAGAAGAAGCAGCCACTCTTCCTGCTGCCACAATGAAATCCATAATAAGCATGGTGGCACCAGGTAAACCAAGTGAAAAGAACTGAGGAGAGCAGTGTTTGATGATTGTATTGACGATATCCTTGCAGGAAGAAAAGGGGGGGGGGAAGTTAAGAATATCAACAAGATGAACAAGGACATGAAAAAAGAGCCAAGTATTTATCAAAGGTAGAAAGGAAAAAGCAAGAAAGCAAATTCCTCAATAACTGAACAATAACTGAACAAAGAGTAGCACAAGAAGATAAATTTGTTAAGTATACTCCTATGAGTATAAATAAACTGTGGTATACTTTATAGATCAGCATCACCTCGAATGTTATTGTATGTGATCGATACCAGGTCACATCTTATACTCATTCAATTTAGCTTTTAAGAGTTCTGTAAACGAGTCTCCTTCTCTGGAGAAAGCCTGGATGTGTTCCTGGGTGGTGATTCTGCTTTGGCACCGAGGTTGGACTAGATGATCTCTAGAGATCCCTTCCAACCCCTACCATTCTGTGATTTGTTACTAGGAAGAAGAGACCAATCCTCACCTTGCTACAACCTCCTTTCAGGTAGCTGTAGGGAGCAGGAAGTTCTCCCCTCAGCCTCCTTTTCTCCAGTCTAAACAGCCCCAGATCCTTCAGCTGCTCCTCAGAAGACTTGCTCTCTAGACCCTTCGCCAGCTTCACTGCCCTTCCTTTGGACACGCTGCAGCACCTCAATGTCCTTACAGTGAGGGACCCAAACTGAACAACAGCATTCAACACGCAGCCTCACCAGTGCCTAGTCCAGGAGCACAATCACTTCCCTAGTCCTGCTGGCCACACACAGCATGTTCCAGGAAGATTTACAATACAGCACGAAAAGCAGTGCAATCTGGTTCTTAGTTGACAAAAAGTGGAGATGTCCACAGATTAAAAAAAGGCATTTCTGATTACAACCAAGACCATGAGGGATATTTATCAAAGTTTAGGAATAAGATCAGTCAGGTATTTTCAAAGACAAAGTTCAAAGCTGAAAACCCAGTCAGTATTTTTGAGGAAACAATTTCATTGTTACTTACTCTATTTATATTAACCTGAATGTCATAATTAAACTTACTTGATCAACATGAAGAAGTCCACAGTGCATTATATTGTAGAAATGAGTTAAAAAATCCCTGTTTGGAGAAACATCTTGTCTTCGCTTCATTGTCTTACAAATGAGCTTATAGGCATGCAGCTTTCCTTGTTTGTATTTATCAGTCAGCATTGTTGCCTATAGTTTTAGAACAATATTTATTGTTAATAAATCAAAAAGTCACATTAAAACAATCCTGCAGCTACACAGAATCATGGAATTGTTAAGGTTGGAAGGGACCTCAAGATCATCTAGTTCCAACCCCCTGCCATGGGCAGGGACACCTCACACTAGATCAGGTTGGCCCTAAAAACCTCCAGACAACCCTGGGCAACCTGTTTCAGTGTCTCAAAACCCTCATGATGAAGAGCTTCTTCCTAACATCCAATCTGAATCTACCCATTTCTACCCATTACCTGACATCCTAAAAAGTCCCTCCCCAGCTTTCTTGTAGGCCCCTTTCAGATACTGGAAGGCCACAATTAGGTCTCCTCGGAGCCTTCTCTTCTCCAGACTGAACAGCCCCATCTCCCTCAGTTTGCCCTCATAGGAGAGGAGCTCCAACCCTCTAATCATCCTTGTGGTCCTTCTCTGGACACGTTTCAGCATGTCCAGATCCTTCCTGTAACAGGGGCTCTGGAACTGGACACCATACTCCAGGTGGGGTCTCACCAGAGTAGAGGGGGAGAATCACCTCCCTCGACCTGCTGCTCTTGATGCAGGCCAGGATGTGATTTGCCTTCTGGGCCTGCAGGTGCACACTGGAGCTTCTCATTCACCAGCACCCCCAACTCATTTCTTCAGGGCTGCTGTCAAGCCAGTCAGTGCCCAGCCTATATCGGTGCTTGGGATTGCCCCGACCCACATGCACTTCATTACTGTTTCACTGCTGAGTGCTCAAATTTACCTTGAACAGCCATGGTGTCAGAATTCTCAGTGGTGGAATTAAAACTGGTGGAGATGGTGAAGTTAGGTTATCTGTTGAAATACCAAGATTATCTCTTATCTGCAATTATTAAAAACAAAAAGATAAATATTTAAGGGTGGTGTAAATATACATGGTGGTGGTTGGTTGGTTTTTTCCTTTTGAAAATCCTGCCCTATCAGGTCAGGTTGGTGAAGAGGTCCTGTTCTTTTACCTTGGCCAGATTCTGCCACAGTTCACACAGGTAATCAAAAACCTGTGCATGAATCTCTGGATCCATGATGCTGTTCACATCTCCCAAGATTCCCAGCATTCGCCTCCACATCACAGTAGCAACATCTGCATGCCATCCTGTCAGTGTTCCCCCAGCCATCACACTGCAACATTCTGAGGGGAATTCAGCAGTTTCTGTAATGAAAGGAAATAGTACAGTGAGACCTACCTCTCCAAGAAAATAAAGTTGTGATATAACTATTACATACACAGTTTTCTTAAAACCAAAAGGAAAAAAAAGATCAGGCTTTCAGAGCAAGATACTTCTTACTCACTGAGCCACCTCAGCACTGGATATAGCTAACTGTGTGCCTATTAACAAACTCTGTAGAGGAAGAATTGTCCCATTTCTCATATTCTTTCTCTAAATAACATTTAAGGCCACTACTGAAGCCCAAATAAAGATCTGGTTTGACCTAGTGAGGTCACTGCTTTTGCTGTCTAATATTCTTTGGAGGCAATGAATCTCCAGAGCTCCACTTGCCTGCTTGCAAGTAAAATGACATTTCTGCTTTACATTATTTTCCCAATAAAACCAAAAGATGATTTTACAAACTGAGGAGAGGGGAGAGAAAACTTGTATCTGCCTACTGCTCTTTCAGGAGTAAATCTGCACAAGTGATGAGGCAACATTCAGTAGCCAACACCACAGACTCTCAACTAGTTTTCTCTATACATCAGTGCTGTATAAATGAACTGGATTTTTTTAGGTGGAAGATGATTAATCTTGTTTCTCCATATAAAGAAAACTTCAATAGATTATAATGGCTAAAGTCCACTCAGTTAACCCTTACCTAGCTAAGCAGGCACACTAAATCTCAACAGACACACTAAACCAGCTAATAAGCTTTAAAGCAGCAGGCATTCAGAATCTCTTTTCTGTCCCTCTCAGACAGATTTTCAAAACACCTCAGCATGGGAATTTGCTGAGATCTGAAAATCTTGCAGCTCCCACAGGCATACAAAATCAAATTAAATCTGAATTCAGCCTAACTACATTGCCTCTTGTTTTGAAGATCTGGACCACTGTGGTAGAGACACTAACGGTTTCTAGGCTGCAGATTTCAAACTACACAGCAAAACAATTACATTTCTGACCATTGGTATGCTACTTAGAGGGCTTCAAATATACATCAGGAACTTCTGTTTCCATAAGACCAAATGTGGGAGAAATGAGAACTTGGTATTTACTAGGTAAACACACCAATAGCTAAGGCAGTTGAAGTAATTAGAGATTTGTTCAAATATGCAAGGGAAATGAAACAAACCCCCAAGGAGAAACTAGAACATTACTTTAAAATTATGTCTTACTACTTGTACATCAATGATAAAACAGACTAGATTAAGCTGCCATGACTCTAAGCATTAAAAAGAACAGTTATAAATGTGTGAACTATTAACCCATTGCTAACAGTTCCAGTGAAATGCAAGATAAAATGCCAACGTTTTCTGCTTGCTTTTAAATCACCGCAACAAAATGCTTTTTAAAGTGCAGATGCAATAGCCCTGTACAGGATTCTCTACAGCTACTGTGACACTAGCTACTTCACTACATGGCACTGGAAAGAAAGAAAGAACAGGTTTGTATTTTCTATTCCAGATATTGCCTAGGTCATCTGGCGTCTGTAAAACAGAGTGGTGGAGCTTCTCATCCAGCTGCAGATCCTTCTGCTCAATATGATCTGCATGAAGAGTAGCAGGAGAGGGTGTCTGTGATCGGGATCCAAGAGCAGATTGGATTGGAGAAGCACTTTCAGAGCCTGTAAATGCAATTTTTAACAGTTACCTTAAAAGCCTTTTCTGTTTTCTTGAGCTACTGAAACGTTGTCTAAACACAGCATTAACAAACCCCCAAAACTGAACTACTTCTACATATCAGATCAGGGCAAGAAGGGATTTAAGAACTGTAAGAAGATCTGCCTCTGAATGGTGCTCTGAAAGAAAACAAATTACATGCAGGAAAGCTGAGATGAACATCGAAATCAGATAGGTACATGGAGCTTTATTTTAGGTCCAAGTGATTTTAAATGTGTTTGTTCTGCAACACATTCAGTGTTCTGAAACTAGTCAAATTTCTCTTCACAGTCCCTTACCAAAATTTCTCTTCAGCAAAGCATTCAAGTAGACATTTTCTTGGAACAATGGCTTTTCCAGGTTCATGGGAACACACAAGTTAATTGGTAAATAAAACTTCAAACCAGTAACTGACAGCATTTGGTATTTATCCTATCAACTGGGCTGAGGAAAGTTCTGTAGTGTTAGAGTAATATTTCCTCTAAACCCAGAAAATAAACAGGCAGCCTTCATGTGATAGAAGAGAATGGACAGAAATAATATGGAAAATTTGCTGAACTTCAGGAGTCTTCTAAGAAACACTGAAAGATGCCTTCACATATGTGAAGCCAAATGTGACTGATACTACTATGGCTTCAACTTGTTCTAGGACTAGTAAACAGCAATCAGTAAACTCAACCATTTGCTTAGAATATGAAATCATGCCTATATGACACAAAAAGTAAAAATCTTCCTTCAAAATACCTTCAAAGCAGAACTATTTAGGAAGAAGTAGCTTTCTAAGTGGCAGAACCACTGAAAACTCCTGGAGGTTGGGTATTCAAGGACAGGTTGCATGAGGCCTTGAGAAGCCAAGTCTAGTTGAAAAGCATCCCTGCCTGTGGTGGGGAGGTCGGAGTAGATGGACTCCAGGATTCCTTCTGACCTAAGCCATTCTATCAGAACTCCTTTTTTGAGAGTGCATTCTGAGGTTGAGTTTCTGTATGGCTTTGCTGATACCTAACATAGTGAATTCCCAGTGCAGCCTCCTTGTTGTAAGATTCTGCATACGTACAATTTTCACTAGATAGCTGCCTACGTTTCCTAAAACTCTGAAGAAAAGATTTTCCTCCTGTTTTCTGATATGCCAATTGAGCAGAAATTAGACACTGAGCTCCAGACATTGCTGCGGTGTGGAACAGAGGTGGTGTAATTGCACAAAGTCCTGCTTCCTCAGGAAACACAGCCAAATGCAGGTGATGCACAAAAGCTGCCTCTCTAAAACAGTGGTCCAAACAACAAGAAGAGACAGCCACAGAATCTCACAATGGACAACTCAGTCATTAATTGCAGTCTTATCAATTCAATTACAGGGCAAACTCGGATGAAAAGACCAAACAGTAATGAAATTGTTAACATATAAAAGCAAACATAAAAGGAACAGATTCACTGCATGGGCTTTAAACAAGCACACAGCAAAGAAAAAAATTAAGAAAATGAAGGTCAAGCTGAACATTGTTGAACAAGCTGAACAACAATGTCCAAGAAAGCTAATACCATGCTTCCTTCAGCAGAAAGGCTCTTTTAGAGAATGAACACTGAGGCAGGGGAAGTAAAGATGTCTTTCAGTATCTCAGAAAATGCAGACTCTGATTTCTCACAGAAAATAAGACGCTGTATGTAGGTACAACGTTTCACAGATAGGTACTTGTTCCAAAGGCTGCAACAGAAATGGTAGCAGGTAACAATGATGGAACAAGAAGTATGAAAATGACTATGGACATCTTTACTTCTTTTACAAAATCTGGCAGAAGACTTCTTCCAAATATTCCTCACAGAGGAAGATTCTCTCTTTCAGAAAGGAGACCATTCAGTTTCAGTTAACTGCATCACTCGGTGGTTGCTAACCTAACTGCTGTCCCCTGAAGGAACAGTTACAAAGTAAACTAGTGAAGCCTCCAGCTCATCAATTGAGGCTATCAAACACTGTTTCCTAACAGGCTTACTTTTTAATGGAAACAACAGGCAAAGTTGTAAGAAAAAAAAGAATTCCTAAGTTACAGAAACAGAAACTGATCTTACATGGCACAATAATGAACATTTTGCATATTACAAGTTCCCAGTTACACAACAGACAACACAAAGAGGGATTAGGGTGATGCACATAAAAGCATCCCATGATACACTGGTTTGACAGAGCACTGTCAAGGCCTTCCAAGAAAAAAACCCTCTTCCTGAAAACTACCCATTTGATGACAGATAGACAATTGTAAGAGATCTAGTATACATTATGTTGTAAGAATTTTCTCCCTGGTAATCATACAGATTGTATCATGAAGGCTTTAAAACACATTTAGCAGCAAGCCCACGATCATATGGGTAACTAAATCAGACAAAGGTTTTCCACTTCTGCTATTTCACGCATTACTTTTCAATAGCAATCAAAAAACCCCACTGAAATCCAAGAACCATCTTACATAGATTATAGATTCATTGCAGAAACTGGAACTTGCATTCTTCTGAAATATATGTTGGGTTTTTTTAGGCTTGGTTTTTGGTTTTTTGGGGGCTTTTAAAAACTACTTTACCAGTAATAGTTGCAGCTTCAGCAGACAATGGTTGCTGATTGAGACTACTTGTTTCGGAATCTATGTGGAGAGTAGTGAGACTGGCCACTTCTTGCTCCTCAGCACTCTGTTGCTGTGCTGAAATTGCATCAACGTCAGTAGAAGCTGGGGTTCCTGCCTCAGTGCCAAAGCTGAAATCTGTACAAGGAAAGCACTGTATTAACATACAACCTAAAAATACCACTAGTATCAGAAACAAAAGCCAAGGAGCTCCAAAATCCTTTACGGAACATTTGCATGCACGTCTCCCATGGTACTAACATGCTTAAAAAATACATGTACAGGAAGCAATTCACTATAACAAATATTCTCATTTCTGTCACAAAACTGTCACTACTGCTGGAGAAGATATTCCTATTGCATGTCCTGCCTTCTGCTTATTTGCTGTAAGTGCACCTGCATGACAGTACAGTAAAAACAATGGAAACAGACATTAAGAAATTTGTTTGTAAAGTTTATAAGCTTTATTACATGGCATTCTAACAAATGGCTTATTCAGAGCTACAGAATAAATGTCATGCTGAACTGTAGGTTTGAAAATCATCATTTAGTTGCACAACATCCACATATCTTTGAAAAAAATTGTAAGTTATTCAATTAATTCTACCATATAAACATTATCTCTCTCTTACATAATACATGAAGTCATAATCCCTAATAACCACAATGACCCCTTCTATTGAGCCAGAATGGAAATGGATAAATAGAATGAATGAAAAGCATTAATTATGTTATTAGAGAAAGCACAGTGATGTTCACAAAGCAAATAATTTTACCACATGACAGTAAGCATCTTGATTAATCTATAGCTGTAAAAATATCAGAAGCCCTTCGTTAAGTTTTACCTAAGTGTTTTCAAAAGAATGAATGTAACTTCCAAAATAAGTAACCCCTCCTTTTCCTATTTTGTGCAATACAGATGGACACTCTCCAGGCAGAAGCCAAATACTGCTTTCTAACTCCTGTTCTCTGTTGTTCTGCTTTTTGTACAGTAATACTGTGGTGCTGCTTTGTTTAGTACACTATAAACACAACAGCTTCTCTCAAGAATTCTGCTTGCTCCTAACGTGGTAATGACTTCATTGGCAAACTGATATAAGGGCTCTTTACAGAAAACTGCTGGCACAGAAGTTTACCAAGGATAAAAACATTAAAAAAGGCAATTTGCAAGCAAGCAAGGAGAAATGTTTTCACTTGTGGAAAAATGTACTTGCTTTCAAATTTGCGGCTGTCGTACTGGAAGGCGCTGAACGAGTCGGAGTGGCTGTCGGAGCTGATGAGGTCGCTGCTGCCTGCGCTGGCAGGTGACGTCCACTCAGAAGGCACCCCTGGGTCATCTATGGGACGCATTTGGTTCTGTTTGTTCAAGATATCAGGAAGGTCTTTAGGAACTTCCAGGCTGCCAGGGCTGCTTCCTCTTCTTGTCACATTCTAAATATTGAAGAGACTTAAGTTATCTTACAATCTTGAATGGCTTGTTTGCGTAAAAGAGAAGAAGCAACCTCGCATTTGCAAATGTCAGAATATAAAAAATAACTCTTAGGTACCTAAACCAGAAATTGTCATCATACTCTGCATGGAGCCAAGACTTTCCAAACCCCTGGACAGGTAGCAGCAAGTGAAAAACCCACGGAGTCACAGAATTTGTAAATACACATTTTAGTCGCATGATTAATTTCTGGGCATATACCTTAAAGGGCAAGGATTCAGGCTAGCATGTGCCACACAGGCATCAGGTAAGGTCTGAGATTCACTTGGACTGACGAGCTTGCATTGATCCAAGGTTTTAGCATTCAATAAATTTAACAACCTAAAATCAGTAGATTGACACTCTGTTTTAAGGAGGCCTATCTAATGTCATGTGCTAGGCTACAAAACCAATGGCAATTTCCAAATATCCAAACTTACTCTGGCTGTTTTATTGTTACCTAAGGAAAAGATCCATTCTCTTGTCTGAACTACTAATAATCAATATTCTTGCCCAGCTATGTGAAAACAAATAGTATTTGACCTCTTTCTCTCTTCTTCTGTGGCCAGCTGTGAGGTTTGCTGGTTTATTAATTTGCAGGCTAAGTTAACTTTTTTTCTAGTCTTCAATGAAGCATTTTTGTCTTCTAACTTGGGACTTACTAAAAAGAACACTTTGCAGCAACAATCCAGTTTCACAGACATGAGTTCAATACTAAAACCAAAAAAAGCATACATTTGGACAAACTCTATAGGTCCTCTCTTGCCATTTATAAAAGATGATGATAAAGAAACAAATGTTTCCAACTGCTTTAAAGAATCTTCTTCTCCCCCTCATTAGCAACAACTAAACTGCTTGCTGGGAACCCTTCTGCAGGAGCACGTCTTCAGATGAGCTTCTTTAAAATCCTACAAAATTCTAAGCAAAATAAATAACAATTTTGAAACACTACATTTTGTTCTTCATTTGCAACTGTTGGGTTATTTTTTTTTGGTCTCTCTCCTTTTGTTGCTAGTTAATAAACCACGTATATCTTCAAATCACTCATCCTGTTCTGTACGCATTCAACAGCAACCAGAAAGTCTTGATTTAAAACTGATTAAAATGCCTCACCATGAACCACATTCCAAACAACATGACACTTCTGGAAATGTGTAAGAAAAACAAAAGTATATGAAATGTTGACTCAATTAGCAAAGAACTATTTACAAAAACTTATTCAAACACTTGCAAGTGAAATGAAGAAAGGAAGGGAAAATGTGTATTGGTGTGGTTTTGTAGCCTGCTGTGCTGACTGTACCTGCAGAGAGTAGTACCATATCACAGCATGGTACCCAACTGCACACCACACTGAGGACTGCAAATTTACATATAAACCATTATTCTGAAAGTGTCTGTGTACAAAGATCTTTACAGGTGCAATTAAGGCTCTTTAAATTCCAGGAGATATTCAACTGACAGTAACTTCTGCATTGCTTTCTCAGTAAAGGTTTAATAGGTAAGAAAATACAAACGGCATGAAATAGCAAAGGCAAAGCAAAATTGAGTGGTATTGCCAATTCTTTCTGCTTCATAAAATCCAGATGGATACATTTTAGTGAACTGATTTATAACAGAGACTTATATATTGAAAAGTAGGAAGTTTGAGGCTTACCAGTGCACTACCACTGCGGAGTCTCTCAGCTATAAATTCGTCCATGAGGTCAGGGACATTTGTATTGCTACTGCCAATATCACTATCAATAGGGTGCAGCTTTTGACTCATGTCCTCTCTATTAGCTAAAAGCAAATGAACAACTGCATATAGTAAAGAACACATCGAGACATTCTCAAAACAAAAAGTAACAAATGAAAAAACCTGCTAATCAACACAAATCTGAACAAAAAGGTCAAAATTGCTAAACATGCATTTTAAGATTTTCCCTCCTTTAAAGCAGACTCTACTTTAAGAATTAGTACGGCTTCTTCCTCCCACTAAGCAGGGGTTAGTTGATTTCCAGTACCACCTTTCAGAGCAAGAAGCTTATAGGTAAGCACTACTCAAAGTTGTTAATGCTTGCTTTTAAGAATAAAGCATATATTCTTCCAACTTCATGACAAATAAGTCATAAATCCTACAAGTTTTATACAGTTCCTACAGGCTCCTTCTTCATTGCATTCCTAATGAGAAGCAATGTAGTGGAAAAAGGAAACCAGGCTGTAAATTGTACTGATGACAAATGTCAATGTGGCACTGTATACAGTTAGTATAAATAGTGCAAGGAGAATGTTATGTAATTAAATTACATGCTAGTACATGGAATGAAAATTCAAAGTCTGGATGGTCAACGGTTATGAACAATTAATTAAGTTCGCTCATTTATCAGTGTTATATTTAACTGTCGCTGTTAGACCTCACTTCATAATCTTCACCTTTAAAATCTTCCAAGTTATTTCAGTTCTCTACAATGGTTTTTCCACAATGTTGCTTATTCTAATAATGAGGCTCTGTTAAGTGTCACGGATTTAAAATAAATGGTACTTTTAAAATCAGTGCTTTCTAGAGATCTCTTTATCAGAGGTCTAGAGTCTGCAGGGATGCAAATTGCTTTTGAGACCCATGACAGTCACGCTTTTGTGGTACTATGCTTACAAAGAGTGCCCTCAGGTGGCATTAACATCTTGATGCAGGATGCAGTACAGAATCCTCTGTTAATCATGCCAGCATAACAATGGGGAAAAAGAAAACCTACATTACTGCTGAAAGTTAATTTATTGTTCTTTTAAGGTGACGTGAACTAAGACAATAGACATCAGAATGAGACAGTCTTCTTTTTGGATCAGTCCACAGAGGTCTCATAGGTAGCAGGAGAAAGACTATCATGAGACCTTTGTGAACATCCGTGAGTCCAGGAAAAAAAAGAAAGCAATGAAAGATGTTGCCAAGATGTAACTGCATCCACATCAATGAATGAATACAGAACGACCTCTACAGCATGTTTTGAAAAAGACTCAAACAAAACCTTACGATTAGACTCACGGAGAACTGCTGTAACAGTACTGTTGCTGTAACTCCAGCAACAGTTTTTGTTTCAGACTGTCTTTTTAAAGTCATCTAAACTGACCTCCAAAGGTAAATTTAAGGGCTTTTTTTGTTTTGGAGAAGGAGGAAGAGGAGGAAGAAGAAAACACACTAAATGAACCAGAACTAAAATTAGTTCAACACAGGTGGTCAAGAGCCAGGTCCTTTTGACAAATTAAAGTCAAAGGGAAATAGCACATTCTGATAAAATATGCAGATGCCAATCGTTCAGTGAGATGAATTTTAAGGCTTTGCATGACAGACAAAAATTCAAAACTCTCAAGGCTTAATCCTTTATTAGGTCATTTATTGTCTCTTCCTCTTCCCAAACCTGATGGTCTTCAGCAGCAAAGAGGTTCAACTAAATAACTTGAAAAGGGAAATTAGTAATTTAAAGTATGTAAAAAGTAACTTATGCTGGGAGAAAAATCAGCTGGCTGGAGGCGCATGCATAACCGAATAGGGAAAGCAGTGATCATCCCAAAGCCTTTTGATTGCTTATCAGAGCTTGCTTCAGTTGCATTAAGCCAAACTGGTGCTGCTTTTCTCCTTTTGCGCTCTGCACACTGTTAGTGCTCACCTGCAGCTTTCCTTCCAAAATAGCCCATTACATGACTGTACAGATCCCTCAGTGGAGCCTCTGCTGGCATTCTGTTCTGCCTCTGTGGGGAAACATTTGCCTTCGGCTTCGAAAGAGCATGTACAACAGTTTTATAAACACCACCCAGGGAGCCCTGCTGTTGTGCTGACTCCTGACCTGACGCTCTAAAGGCACTACGGTTATGCAACTGATTAACTGCGATACCGTCTTTCTGCAACATGGCTGCTGGAGTTTCTGTAGATTCCTTAATTTGCTTGCTGCCAGCTGAAGCAGCACTGATTGCCTCTAGAGGTCTATACATTCCAGGTCTAACCAGCTCTGCGACAGGTGGTGGGTTGGTGCTTGCACTGGTACTGCTGTTGCTGCCACCACTCCCACTACTACTGAAGCCACCAAGTTTACGAAGTCTTGCTTTCCAAGCGGCCTCTTTGCTCTCAAGAGGATTGTAAAATTGGACCGATTCTGTAGATGGCCTAAAAGTAACATGAACACTATTTCTTTTTTTAGTTGTTATTTTCATGATTTTAGCCCTATGAGTTACAGTTTCAGATATACTCCTTTTAGTTGGTGACAGTTTGCTTATGCCTGTGATGTGAGGCATCTGAGGATTAGTTTGCGCTTTAGGAAGAATTTTCTTTGCCTGTGTAACACGTGAGTTGGTGACTTTTTCGTTAAACTGGGCACTTTTATGCTGTTCAGCTACTGCTGCTTCCACAACTACATCTACATCAGCTTCAGTAGCTGCTTGCCTGTACAGGTGTCTCTTCCCTTCTTTGCTGCTAGGACTACTTGACCCATGATTAGGCAGGCTTTCATACTGTTTATCAATATTTAAGTGTCTGGCTTTATCAAGCACTTCATTTCTTGTAAAAACGTCTACTTGAGTAGGTGCAATGTTAGTTATAAAGCCGCTTTGGTTTTGTTCTAGGTACAGCTCTGCGTTATCAGCTCTTTCTGTAACAGTGGTGCTATTTGTGCATTGACCAGTCTGATCTCTATTTTCTAATCCATCCAGTGGAAATCTATCATTCCTATTTACTGACGTATCGACTTCGTGAGCAGAAGCCTCACATTTATCTATCTCAAAGTTACCGCAAAGTTCTTCTTTTTCTTTAAGATATTCTCTCAGAGAGGAAAGGAGATCATCTTCACCTTCAAGGTCAACATATTGGCTTTGTTCAAAGGCTGTGTTTGCAAATTCTACCGGCCCTATTAAATGACAAAGATGGTCATAAATACTATCCCCAACTTCCAAGGAGGATTCTCTGCTATTTGTATCAGTGATATGGCTTTCAGTGGATCTATGCATTGAAGAGGTCTCAGTGGAACTCTGTAAGCTTGGAGCGTGATGGGATGAACTGTCAATGACAGGAACTGCACCTTTGGCTCGTTCAACTGCGAACGGTTCCAGGATGTCAGAGGTGCTGCTGCTTCTTGGCAGTGGTTGTTCCTCATTTAATGCACCAAAAACTTCACTTGGAGCATCCTCACTCTGTGAAAAATGTCTGACTCGAGGTGGACGTGGAAGAATTTGAGCATCGTCAATGTCTGTAGGAAAAAAGTATATGTAACATGCACTAGAATTTATACAGAAACAGTATTTATTTACTGTCATATCCTAATTACACGACTTTAAAAGCCAGGAAGGTCCAGAGCCTTATTTTCTTAAGTACAACAAAAAAACACTTTTTCCAGTACTAGAATGTTAAAAACACACGCACATAATATCCAGTACAGAATGTAGTATAAATGAGTTAGACCATCAGAACACGGTTTTAAATGTTAACATGCATGAGAACAAACAGTGAGACCATGGAACATTTGGAAATACAGTTAAAGCTAGGGCTGTGCCAATAAATTCAATAATTCAGTATTATTCCAGCTAGCCTGTTCAGCAAATGGTTACCTGGAATACAAATTAGCTTAACAGTAACACCCTTCATGAAATTTTCATCTTCAGAGAAATGCACAACTCCACAAAGAACAGGTTTTCTGGGAAGTTGGAATCACTTATTGAATTGGCAAACTATTATTTGTATGAATATATATAAACTACTGAAATATCAGAAAGAACATTATCATACGGTTATGGATATTATGGCATAAGGAAGAGAGTGTGTGCCTAAATGACAGGGAAGAACAGGCCCTATACAGAAAAGATGACTATACATCATGGATAGAGAGAAAGCCTTTTACCCTAGAAAGATGTTTTGTCTCTCATCTTCAAAATGCAAAGCTACATACTTAATGGAGGCTTACCACCCCCACTTCTTCCAGATTTCCTCAAGCAAATGTGACATTTATGAGAATCACCACATTAAAGGACTCTGCTACTGAAAAACATCCTGAAAGAGCTTCACAACAGTTAGAGTAAGCCCACTTTTGTTCTGAAAGATCAGAACATCTGTTATGACCGTTACAGCCAGTGCTTCCTTGTCTCTGCTGAGACTGCTGCTACGTTCACATTAGTACACAACACAGTGAACTGCAATGAAAGCTGCAGTTCCAACACGGATCATTTAGGAATGGTACAGAAGTATCTTCAGTCCACATCATCCACCAAAACAAAGAATTTTCATGACTCTCTTCCTAAAACAGAACAGCAAATCTGAAGACTTTACACTGTCAAACCATCATTGCAGGCAAGACTAACTACCTCTTACAGACAGCTCCACTAACTGCAAGAATTTTTGCTATCCTTTGCAGTCTTTTTATGGGATAGGCACTTAAACGGTAAGGTAGAAAGAGCTTTCTCAATTTTCTTTTTGATATAATCTTTATTCCCCAGATTTATTTTTAACTACTTACCACTTAGGAAGTTGTAGATGTGTTTTTAAAGTCAGGAATAACAACAAAGAGCTTAGCTGAACACCAGCAAGTGCTCCTTGCCACAATAAACAGACTCACCTTACTGTATTTTCTAGAGAGTTTATCCTCAGGACTGCAATAGTGAACTGAATCCAGATCAGCCCCTCTCCCTCCCTGAAATCAGATGTGCTACTGACAAAATAAAGAAACTACCTTGAATTAATTTAAAAGCATTTAAAATCATTACTTCATGGATCTCTATACCTATTTCAGTAATATTTAATAATCTGCAGTCACCATAGAAGTCTGTAAAATTTTTCTAGAACATTAGAGTTTGAGCTGATTTTCTTCCTATTTTCCTCCCGAGCAAATCATATAAACTGGAGGAATGAGATGCAGCTATACTTAATTAAATATGTATGTCAGAAGAGGATGAGCAGTGGTATCTGCAGGCTTGATTTTTCAGAAGTTAGAATTAAAAAAGAGAAAGCTTGTCCTGACACAAAATTTACTGAGCTGTAAAGCTATTAGAGAGGAAACAAAGAGGTTTGTACTGGAAAAAGAGAGTAGACAGCCAAGCTATTTCAGAAAATACAG
Organism: Dryobates pubescens; assembly: GCF_014839835.1. Lineage (NCBI taxonomy): Eukaryota > Metazoa > Chordata > Aves > Piciformes > Picidae > Dryobates > Dryobates pubescens. The sequence goes on along the minus strand of NC_071616.1, from coordinate 38,945,620 downwards.
ATGAGCTGAAAATCATCAGATACAACCCAAATCACTATCACTTTCTTCTCTCTTCAGCTTTAATCAGCAACTAAATTCTCATTATTGCTCTTGCTCAAGTTAACTCTATGAATTAACACCCTGTGAATTGAATGGTGCCTTTCTTGAGTGTGACCAGCAGATCAACAGAGGGGATTGTGCCCTTTTACTTGTGAGGCCCCACCTCAAATACTGCAGTTCTAGTGTACCCAGCACAAGGACACAGAGCTGGTGGAGCCACAAAAGCGATCCAAGGGCTGGATCCCCTCTGCTATAAGGACAGGTTGAGGGAGCTGGGGTTGTTCAGCCTCGAGAAGACTCCACTTATAGCTGCCTTGCAATAACTGAAGGGATCCTTCAGGAAGGCTGGAGAGGGACTTTTCATCAGGGTGTACAGCAATAGGACAAGGGGGAATGGTTTTAAGCTGAGGGAGAGTAGGTTTAGACTGGATTTTAGGAAGAAGTTCTTCAATACAAGGGTGGTAGGACTCTGGAATAGGCTGCTCAGAGAAGCTGTGGGTGCCTCCTCCCTGGGGGTGTTCAAGACCAGGCTGGATGAGGCCTTGAGAAGCCAAATCTAGTTGAGAGGCATCCTTGCCCACAGCAGGGAGGTTGGAGTAGATGATCTCTAAGGTCCCTTCCAACCTAAGCCATTCTATGAAACATCCTATTGAATTAGGCAGAGACTAACACAGGTTATGCATACACAGTCTCAAAGGTATTCCTTACAGCCACAAAGAAAGAAGCATAGGAAACATGTATGGTAATATCATATATGAGAATAAGACATGTAACTACAATACGTCGATCTCATCTTGAGCCCTCAATATGCATCTTTCATAGCTTTTATAAACTCAAGCTTATCTAAAGCAGCAGCCTGAGGATTGCATACTGTGCATGCATGCAGTTGTTATGACTTTACAGGACATTAAACATCACTGGATGTACAACTCCCAAAAGCACGCCAAGCAGCTCCACACATTGAAACAAATTCAGCTAGATTTCTTTCAATGTTGATCCAGAATCAATTTTAGGTGCTCAGATAAACATGACTAGCACATACAAGTACAGAAAAAACATTTTCCAACAATGTGTAGTGCTTCTGCCAATAGGGATTTCTCTTTTCTAGACCAGAGGAAGAAATTAAGGAAAGTAAAATAATACTGTTATTGCAGTATCAGCACTGAAAATGCAATGTCTAAACCCACAGAACAGTTCCTTCACAACCAGGGCTCACCCTTGCACACAGGTATACAGTCAAACTGGGACACCATCAGCTAACTCTACAGGAATTTTCCCTAACTACATTGCAACTGTGCTCCCAAAGGCTGTGTGCCTGACACACAGCACACACTTAAGAGAAACTCTGGCCTGGTTCCTCATATGCTACAGTGAGGAAGAGATTGGGTGAGACTGGCTGGAACTACCAATTTCAATCTCAACTTCACTTAAATCACCCTCACTTCTCTTTTTTTCTGTGGGAAGGCAGAAAGAAAAGGTAGTTTCTCAGCATCAAGTGGGAGACAAACATGCTAAAATACAAACTGACAGACAGACATTCTGGCAAGGTCATCATACAGCACTGGGACAGGACTGTACTCAGTGATAGGAAGTCAGTTAAGAAAGCAGAGAAAAAAGAACCTATTTTGCTTCTCAACTTTTAATTTGAATTTTAGAAGAAAGCAACCATTCTGTGAGTTTCTGGGATTAAAGAATAATTACAACCATACTGACACTATATTTAATTTTAACAATTACTTACTGATTAGGGAGCAAGGTTATAAAGGCCTAATAGAGATCTCCCTTTCATGTTAATACTTCCTTTGATTCTTTTAGTCCCAGTGAATAAGGAAAGATCTTTCACCTGCAATTAATTAGTCTGCTGTTGTGGCCCACTGCTTCCAGCAATCTTGCCTACATCTTACTGAAACTTTTATTTATAGGCAGTCTTGTACCTGAAAATCCTCAACAGTTACAGGAATGAAGGGTTGGATTGATAGATATCCTGTAAATGGGTGGTGGAGCACTGAAAGAGGTTGCCAGGGAGGCAGTCGAGGCACCATCCCTGGAGATACTCAAGGGAAGGCTTGACAGGGCTCTGGGCAACCTGACTTAGTTGAGGATGCTCCTGCTGACTGCAGGATGGGGTTGGACTGGATGAGCCATAGAAGCTCCTTCCAACCCAAACCATTCCACGATTCTAGGAAATGTGTGAGACTGCATTTGCTATGATTCTGGCAGGTTAAAAGTGCCTTTCAGGTATACAGCACATTTGCAACAATTGCACTGTACCAAATCATTTTAACAAAACACAAAAAGCATAGAGGTCCACTTCTTGGATTCTATTTAAAAAGTTGCAAATATTCTGCACGTGGAAATATGGTGTAACTAAGAAACTATATGAAGGAATTGCAGTCCTAGGAAAAGGATCCTGTAAGATGCTACAAGCCTCAGCTCTTGCAATAAATTTTAACTGTCTCCCTGATCTTCAGGCAGAAACATTAGGGAAGCAGCAAATTACAGTGGAGTGTTCTGCTTTACTCTTGAAAACTATTATACTGTCATGTACATAAGGCAAAGATTTTGGCATAAATGCTTTCTTTCGGACTATCTGTCAAGATTCAAGAGTGTTCAGTGTTCAACCAGGAGTTTCACAGCTAAAAAGGAGCTAATACTACACTATAGGAGATCAGGGCATCCTATATTTATTTATTTTTACTAACATGGATCTGAAAGTCAGTTTGGATAAGAGGGATATTCATATAGTCACGAAATAAGAGGAAGGGCTTTGACAGCTACTTAAACACGATTAATTGCTTAAAAGTGCACTTATGACACACTATTATTTCTCAAATTACATGTGCTTCTGGACACAGAAGGTTTTAGGAGAAGAATATGTTTACTGTAAGAAGAAAAGCCAGGGAAAATGACAAAGCTTTGTGGTTAAAAAATAAAAAAGAAAAGAAAGAGAGAGAGTGCAATCAAAAACCCACAGAAAATTAAGGGAGCAAAGCACACTCCGATCCGGTGGAAAGTTTCTCCTTTACTGTGCTACCTTCCCATCCACATCCTAATGGCTTACTTTTCCTCACTACAGCTTTTTAGTCTGGCAATATTCAAGACCCTTGGACACATCACGAAGCTGTTTGGACACCTATTTGTTTGAGGAGAGAGCATCTAGGACCATATTTGGACATTAGAAGTGCAAGGGTCGGGAAAATCATTTCACTTTTAAGAATTCCACTGGTCATACAGCTTTGGTATTGGATGAGCATCAACAGAAAGGATAACAGCAAGAAAGCCACCAGGTTTAGGACACAGCAGAAGATACAAGTCAGGACTCTTCAGAATCACAGATGATAAAATAGACTTTAAAAGCACTTTTGCCTTCATTAAGACAGGATAATTAAGTAACAGTGACTATATGACCAAATAATAGTTCCCTGTGAAAGCTCACTTCCTTCTGCAGCTTAAGATCTTAAGATCTTCATTAAGAACTATTTCCAACAGCGTCATGGGCTGGTAAGATCTTTTTACTAATAGGTTGTTCATGTATCATTCTTCTCCAAAAAATCTTATCTAAGTTCTAATCATTTATATTTCAGAGGAGATATCCTTTGCAGTCATACATTCATTAATTTGTTACATACAATTTGCATTTGATTATTCTTTGTGGTGTAAAGATTTTTTTTTGCATTCATGTATTTTATGATTTTTTTTTATTGTGAAAGTCTGGTCTCTTCAGAGTGGTTCCCTGAACTTCCCTAATTCTCCATTTATGAATACTAAGGTACCAAGCTTCTGTTTCACAAAAGACGACTTAATTTTTGAACATATAAAAAACCATTATGAAAACACAGTTCTTGATATTTCCTGGGTAACAAAGCCAGGCTGGAGAGACAGAGAGGAAAAAAAACTGCTAATAAATAATTACTGCCACTAAATCCTTAAATTTGTACACAGGTTTGACTCTATATAGAGTCATCTTTTTTGCACTCATTGAAACAAAGGCATAACGTAACTGTCGGACTTTTAATTCCATACACTACTAATTTACACCTGAGTAATAAGTGGAGGGGAAAAAACGAACCAACCAACCCCAAACTCCAACAAACAAACCCCAAAAAACATTACCTACAAAGCCATATGCATGCAGCCTTAAAATATGTGCTAATCTAACTGTTGAACCTCTTTGTTCAAAGAAAATGATCCAAAGCAACCTGCTGTCTAACTTACAGCCAACCACTCTTGCTGGACCAAATAATATTGAGGAAAACTACAACTCTGTAAAAAAACAACAGACCATTTAGGAAACACCACCAGAATACAGCACTTCAGAATTCCAAACTGCATAATGCTTCTATATATTATGCCAAGCCAGGCAGGCTGTAAAGTGTTTACTATGATATCACATACTTGAGACATCCTTTTTTTCGTGGGAGCTAAAGCATGTCAATTATCGTGGTTGTCCACACAACACCTGTGACACCGAATTAAAGGTACATAAAGATGCAAATGACAAATGCTCTTTCTTTCCCTCCCTCCCTCATCACAAATAAAACCCTTTAGATTAGTTGTACTCTCTGGTAGACAGATGCCATATTACTGCTTACCAGTAAATTGGGGAAAAAAAAAATAATAAAATTCTCTAATTTTCACTTTTATGGTAGTAAACATTGGCACAGCACTAACTTCTAACAGTTCCAGAGTGAATTGCAAAATAGCATGGTATTTTATATAACTCAAAATATCCATTCTTAATCTCTTCCCCTCTCCCCCCATCCCCCAAGTATTTATTTTTACTTTGAAAAGTTTAATGGTTTAGCAGAATTTGAAAGCAGAAGGTTTTAAAAAGTGATAAAGGGGGTGCAGAAATTAGCAGAGGTGGCACTACCTGAAAGCTCATCAGAAAGGGGAGTGAGAACAATATCAGGCAAGAAGGGTTTGGAAGTATGGATCAGAACAGGAGCACTTTTAGCACTGCGTATATAGGCCGATGGCAGAGCACATTCACCAATGGATCGGCTTCTCATGGCTTTAAAAAGGAAAAGAAAGAAGTGGGGAAGGAAAAAAGAAGAGTGACTATAATGAAAGGCTTGTGTCACAGAGAAAGCAGCAACAGAGAAAACAAAGATAAAAAGGAAGAAAATTCAAAAATTAAAACATTTCAGCACGGCAGATATTGGCAGAGCTGTAAGAAAGAAAAAAACAAAAATCAGTGGACACATAAGACATTCTGAGTTTTTAACTTTTATGTAAAGCACCAACCATGCCTTTATTATGATGATTACCAAGATTTTTGCATTCAAAAATCAGGAAACTAATTAACACTTTTGCTCCCACTGCATCAGGGTTGAAAAATCAAAAGTTCAAGTTACTCCGCAGGCACTCGGAACTCAAAAGTCTTTAACATAAAAAGCAACTTACACTACATGTGCATTTTGCTAGTTTCCTTTGGTTTACTCCTGAAAAAGCATCTCTGAATTTTACACATACCCATACTCTTGAATTCATGACTCTCCAAAAGAGATTCAAATGCATGTGGAGAAAATGACCAGTTCTGTGCGGAAAAATTTGTGACACAACTTGTTATAATTCCACATTAGAAACGAAGAGACTGAAGTGAAATGGTTTGACAACAGTAAGCATTAAATTGTTTCTTATTCATAGGGTCTAGCTTTTAATAAATACTGGATAAATCTTGCTAAACTGACCCTAATTCACCCTCTCTCACATCCTGCCAACAGTCCTAGAGAATGGTAAACTTACATAAGAATTGTGGCATCAGGATCAAGGTTGTATCTGCAGCTTTTTAAACAGACTTGAAGTGAGTTTTCATGATGCTTTTTTCCTTTGTCACATCAAGACACAGCAAGAATTCACACTGCACTCAATCTCAAAGTACACATGAATTTCTTCAACAAGTAGTATCTACTGTACTGAGCAGCTTCCTTTCCAAACTGTTGCAAATTTGACAACTTCTTTTAAAATAGCTCCTGATAAACTTATTTTAAGGAAACTTCAGTGTGTCTTAACTGAAATATTGTCAGCACAATATTTAACCACTCTCTGAACTTTTCTCTGTATGTTTTCAAAACAATATGGAATATAGCTTAGAATCTTCCTGCTCCTGATCTGCATGGGAATCAGAAGGACACGAATGGGGTGCAGTGAAGGCTGCGCACATCACGCTTCTAAATCAGCTTAAAGAATTGTCCCTAACAGCAGCATGCAGGTAACTTGGGTAGGTCAATGTACACAGAGCAGAAAACACATTTGACAAATGCAGCACAACTTAAGTGGAGTCAACATCAGTTTGAAAAAAAAAACCACAAACAAAAAAGACCAATTTAAAAGACAGACATTTTAAGACTGGTGCCATTCTCTATTAAATTGAGTTTATAAGACAGAAATCAATTGTTTTTAAAGGCTGTTATTTGAAAGGTTCATAACATCTCTTTGTTTAAGAGTAACAAAATTCAGGATACAGTGACAGATGCATTACATTCATCATTGTGCATCTTAAAATGAATGTAGGCAAGAGAAAAAAAATAAAAAAGCAAGCCAGAGAATAAATCTTACAGGTCTTTTCTAACCTAAATGATTCTAAGTGAACCGAGTTTTTGAGACTGGTTTATGTGTTGATTACAAATCTTGACATGAAGCGTCCCTTGTAATTCCACTGGACCTTTTCCACCATAACAGACCACTGCTAGCACTGATACTTAAAGTTTGGAAGGTGGAAATGCAAGAACAACTTTTGAAAGACATGTGCAGTGTATGGAAAGCAATGAGATGTGGTACAAGGAAAGTATGGTGTCAGTGAATTATTTATCTTTTTGGTAAGATGTGTCACATTTGATTAAGCAGCTAAGTACAAACAATGTGGACTAGATATTTAACAGTTTATAACCTTCCACTGTTGTCTATAGACAAAAGTAGAACAACAGATTAGTAAATCCTTTCCAATCTGTTATTTTAATAGGACTAGAATCTGCTGCCTAAGCCATAAATTCTTTTTATCTAGCCCTACAGAAGATTTTTCAACCCATATGCATATCATATTTAAAGGCCCTTTCCAAAAAAATACTTTACATAAGTTCAGGCTAAAAATGTTCACACTGCATATAGGAAAAGCTGTGATTTTTATCTGAGTAACACACATACACACAAATTTGGTGCAGCCATAAATATGTGCTGGCATGAGGATGGCTCAAAAAATAGTGGTGCACAGCGGTACACAAAATGTGTACAACACAAAAGGGATGAAAAAGAAACCCCAGCTTTTTCTTACTATACAATATCCAACATGCACATCCCCCCCTAACTTGGATACAGAGCATATCACTTGCAATCACAAAATATACCACATTTCAGATACCATGCAGCTTATCTGAAGTCTTAGTTCCAGACTTAGCTTGTGGAACTACAGTTAAACTAAAGGAGAAGACCTGACCAGTGAAATAGCCTACAGAAAACTTTAATTGTTGTCACTATAAACCATTTTTTCTTAATTATGTTACCCTGTGTTAACTGAAACAAATAAAGAAGCATCCAAATAGCTCTCTTAGCAGACCTGACAGACAAAAACAAGCAACTGTTTGCAGACAGTTAAAACATATGCTTTTCCAACATATTCTTCATTAACAAAACTGAATAGTTTAGAATTCTGGCTTTGGCAACTCTTTTTAGGCTTTTTATCTTTTAACATTACCCTACTAATGCTGTGATGCTTGTCCACAGATGGTATTCTACGATACGAACAATGCTGAAATTTTAACTGGTTCAGTAATACAAACGGCTTATTAATAATCAAATACATAAGGCAATTAGAGGAAAGGAACAAAACCATGGAAGCTAAAGTACAGCAAAACTAAAATCAGATTAGTTTGCTGCTAACCAGGTCAATGTGTAGCTTGATTAGGATAAATTTCAATCAGTTTAGGGCTAACAACATATAAATAGTCATCTTTCAAACAGCAGCAAAACAAAACCATTAATAAACTGAGCAAACAACATAACCCTCTGACAGAATATCTGACATGTTAACAATCTGGGAAGGAGAAATTTTAACATGAGCTTTACCTTGTTAAGACAATTAAGATTTAAAACAAAACCAATGCAATGGCTAATCACAGACTACCTACAGTGAAGCAGAAATTACATTTAAACTATCTGTGATCCCTAAGGAAAACTTTAGTCAAACTAGGTGCTGTCAGCAAGAAATACAGGGAAAACTCATGCAGCATCTGAATGCATTAAAAAAATTCATTTTAGAGTAGTGACTTCATTTTCTCACATGTCTGTACTGCTAATAGAACAATTAACTCTCCCACATTAACAGAAGCCTTATGAGAAAACTTTTTTTTTTAATGGAGAATTTTGAAGACTATTCATATAAAATCATTTGGCTAAACTGTGACTTAAAAAAACCCTGCAAATAGTTTTGGGAGAAGAAAGAAAATGTCAATTTCTGAAAAGCTAACACAGTTATATATTCAGCTGCCAATATGCACGACTAGTTTATAAAACTATGTCAGAATATACTTGCTTCCAAGAAGTATCAGCGAAGCAATGACACGCACAATGACTGAAGCCATCACTACTACTACAGAGAGAGTATTCCTTAAAAGATTCTTCTTTCAAATAAAAAGTGAAATCAGCTTAATTTTCCTTCACATAAGGGACAGCCAAGATCATCAAGAAGAGACAAAAGAGTAGAGAAATTTGTAGTCCAGTTTATGTTATGATATTCTGAGCAAATCATACAAGCACGAGTCTTCTTTTGAGCAATCCAGCTAAACCACTGCTCAGCATCACTCATTTCTAACACAGGAAATCTGTGTTAGAATCTGCAGTATCTCCAAGTAAGTTGGTTGAAATATAGACAGCTTCAGAAGCGGAGAACTGCACACTCAGTGTCAATCCTTCATTAAAGCAAGGTTCAGGGCACAGTAGAAGAACACATTTTATAAACTACGCATATTGCTCACACTTCTCTCTGCACAGCTGGAAAATACTCAACCTAGCTGATAGAAACTTTAGAAAAACACACACTTAAAAAGACTTCTGTTACCCATCCATCCACGCCATTGCTTTATTATTTTCTGTGTACATGCAGCAGTATTACTTCTGCCATCCAGCTTCAGCATGTAATCAAACTCATTAGTGCTCGACTGCATTACTTTCATTTGCAGCAATTATAATTCTAGTAACCATAAGCTATTAAAGCTTCATCATTTACACATTTAACTAATCATTATAGACAGCATTCTGTTGTGGAAAGAAGCTATCCAAGCTGCTACAGAAGTCAGTCAGGCATTCCCTTTCCTCTCCCAAATGTCAGCTGCATCAGCTGTTACAGATACGTACCAACTGTTTTCTGCCGGACTATGCTTCTCGCTTTCTCTGTTCCTGGAGAGCCGGTGGTGGTAGCACTGCGTTGTCTCATTGGTGCCTGCCCAGGCTGATCACGACTCCAGCCTCTAGAAAAGGACTTATCAACAGAAGATTTGGGGAATTCATGCCCAACTCCTGCAAAACCAGAATTGCAAATCTGTTCACCTCTATCCTGGTATCATCACCATGTATTTGTAGTTGTGTTCTCTCAAAGGGTTTTGAAGCTGGACAGAGTAAGTTATCAAAGCTGAACAGCTCAGTACTGGGATTTGAGAATATGAAACTAGTCAACCAGCATTAACACTGCAGGATACTCAACTTCTTCAGAAATTTTATGCTATTAAGCTACTGTGACTTTCTTTTCTGACCAATCAAGTGCAAAATCACAAGAAAATGGGGTTTAAAGGAGTTGTAGCTTAATAAAATGTGTAACTAGAGAAAAGCTTTTGTTTCCTGTTCCTATTAGACAAGGCAGACAAAATCATACATTACAAATCATTAATATTGCTGGGTTTTTCCCAAATAATTTTGTGACATTTGAGGACCAGGAAATAAAGATGGTATAATATTTTAACATAAAATGCAAAAGCAAAAAGAAAAAGAAAGGGATGATGGGCTGAGTGGACATTGACAAAGAAATACTACACTAAGATGAAAGACAGAACAAATTCAGATTTGACATTTATATTGAAGTAGGTAAAGCTCACATGAGGGATGGGATGGGATGGGATGGGATGGGATGGGATGGGATGGGATGGGATGGGATGGGATGGGATGGGATAGGATAGGATGGGATACGATAGGATAGGATAGGATAGGATAGGATAGGATAGGATAGGATAGGATAGGATAGGATAGGATAGGATAGGATAGGATAGGCCAGGTTGGAAAAGACCATCGAGATCATCAAGTCCAACCTATCATCCAGCATCATCTAATCAAACAAACCATGGCACCAAGTGCCTCATTCAGTGACTCCACCACCTCTGGAACTATCAAAATAACTGTATGCAAACCCAAAGTGAGCTAAAGAATATTTGCAATGTATTTTCTTATCCACACTAAATTCATATCCTGGAGAAGAGGAAGCTCAGGGGAGACTTTATTGCTGTCTACAACTACCTGAAGGGAGGTTGTAGCCAGGAGATGCTTGGTCTCTTTTCCCAGGCAACCAGCACCAGAACAAGAGGACACAGTCTCAAACTGCACCAGGGGAGGTTTAGGCTTGAGGTGAGGAGAAAATTCTTCACAGAGAGTTGTTAGCCATTGGAATGTGCTGCCCAGGGAGGTGGTGGAGTCACCGTCCCTGGAGATGTTCAAGAGGGAATTGGATGTGGCACTTGGTGCCATGGTTTAGTAGTCATGAGGTCTTGGGTGACAGGTAGGATTTGATGATCTCTGAGGTCTTTTCCAAGCTTATTGATTCTATGATTCATATAATCCAAAATTATACTTGATAAATTATTACAATCACTAAAAGGGCACCGTGTGAGGAGGCGAGTCCTGCCACATGTTCATTAGTATTAGCAAATGGTCAAAACCAAAGAAATCTGGCATAACTTGAATTATATTTATTACTTTACTAACTCTGCAATGCACATCTAATAATGGAGGCTTTCTCTGGAACTCCATTATGAAGGCTAATCTAAGCTTTTTTCATGTGGCTCAGTACGTGTAATAGAGATGATTCAAAGCTTTTCAAGCCTGTGTTTCAAAAACTAGATAAGATTTTGTTCCACATAAAAGTTCTTTTTTGTCTTTTTTAAACAGTGTCTTTTGCAAGAAAAAAACTGTATAGTATAGGAAGACAAAAATGCATGGTCTTTAACAACCTCTCATGATCAGCTACAGTACTTTTGTCCAGTTGTCACACACCAGAAGAACAAAATGGAAATGTTAGTAATGGCTCTTCCCAAGATGAGAGATTTGAAAGCATAAGAAACAAGCAAAAACATATGACAGGAATATCTGCTAAGAGAGGAAATCCACACAGATTACTTCTCACTGGCAAGAACTTTTTCTGCCATTTTTATTACTCATTCTAAGTATAATCCTGCCTCTTACTGTCAGATCTCAAAGTACTTTTTCCAACAAGAACAGTATTGCCACTCACACGATTGCTTATTGTCACATGAAGAAAGTCTCTGATCTGGGAAGAGAATCCAGGCTTTGCAACTCTCAATCCAGACCTCTGTCCAGAAGGACAAACTTCTTGGTCCTTATCAATTTCAGAACTGTATCATTATAAGCAAGCACGCACTTCTCTCCATATTATGTCCTACAGAGTATTTCTTGCATTGTTTAGGAACCAGTTTAAAAGCAGGATACTTTTAACAGTATGAACAGCACCATCCTCTTAAATAGCCTCAAGGTCACTTCAAGATAACCTGCCTTCACCATGGCTTAGTGATGAATTAGTACCCTAACAAAACTATGTTTATCTTGGAGAGCAGTGAAGGGGAAAAGAACCTGGAGGTCCTAGTGGATGGGAGGTTGACCATGAGCTGGCAGTGTGCTCTTTGGGCCAAGAAGGCCAATGCCATTCTGGGTTGTATTAGAAGGGGTGTGGCTAGTAGGTTGAGAGAGGTTCTCCTCCCACTCTACTCTGCCCTGGTGAGGCTGCATCTGGAGTATTGTGTCCAGTTCTGGGTCACTCAGTTGAGGAAGGACCTCAGGGAACTGCTTGAAAGAGTCCAGCACAGAGCCACAAAGATGTTTAATGGAGAGGAACATTTCCCTAAGGAGGAGACACTGAGGGAGCTGGGGCTCTCCAGCTTGGAAGAGGCTGAGGGGTGATCTCATTAATGTTTATAAATATGTGAAGGGTGAGTACCAAGAGGATGGAGTCAGGATCTTCTTGGTGATGCCCAATGACAGGATGAGGGGCAATGGGCGGAAGTTGAGGCATAGGAAGTTCCATGGCAACATGACGGTGAGGGTGACATAACACTGAAAGAGGCTGCCCAGGGGGGTGGTGGAGTCTCCCTCTCCGGAGATGTTCAAAACCCACCTGGATGCATTCCTGCGTGACCTGCTATAGGTGATCCTGCTCTGGCAGTGGGGTTGGTCTAGATGATCTTTCAAGGTCCCTTCCAGCCCCTAACATTCTGTGATTCTCTGATTTTTCCATCTTTAAACAACATTCATTGGATTTCAGGATCAATATTCCAACTGTGCTTGCAAAAGGCACTTGCTAGCTAGCTATATATACCAAATACATATATACACACTAAAAAGGCTAGACCAAAATTATGCCATGCTCAACACCTCATTACCTAATTAAGATTCAACTGATGCATGCACAGTGTTGACTTACCTTTGCCTTTGTGTTTTTTCTGCTTCTGCTCACTTAGTTTATCCAAGGGCAGGTCGCTGAGGTCCAGGCTATACAAGTTTCTAGCTAATACTTTAGTTAGTGTCTCCATTGTCAGGGACCACTCAGTGGCCAGCTCTTCCCAGTATGTCAGTGATGACATGACAGACAGCAAGTCATCCCAAAGTTCTCGAGAGATGTACACATTTAGATTTGCCTTGATCCAAGCTACTATAAGAGTCTAAAAGAATAAAGTGAGAAAAGTTGGGTTCTGAACATAAGATAACATTTAAATGTTGCTTCTTAAGAGGAAACTTCTAACTACCACTGAACTTTCTGTGCAGTCCTCACACTCTTTTTGTCACCAGCACACACAGACTTCTCATGAATTATCAAATGTTATGTTAACCTGGGCTTCTGCCTGAAGAGACAGAAGCATCAGGTTTGACTCATGAAAGACCTTTCAGTTATCCCACAAGTTTTGACTGTTTTGTAATACTGTTTCTCAATTAGTTCTCATCACATTTATATCCTGTGTATCCTTTTCTTTGCTCTGCTAAAGAGAGCTTACAGATCCTATTCACAGATAAGCCACCACAACAGCACTCTGAAACTTTGAAAGGATCTGCTACAGCTTACTGTAAGGAGTGAAAATTCAGTTGGTTAGGCATGGACAGCACAGATTTTGTGCTGACTTGAGCTAATTTAGCAATGGAAGCAGGCTAAGACTGCACAGACTGACAGTTACTCCAAATCAACTAAAGGATAGTTAATCTTTAATTTCACAGTACCCCAAAAGCCATTGTCATGGTGTCATTAAATATCAGACAAAGTAATAAATGTAGCCAGTTCTTTAAACCATACCATTCACATTATCTGGGTAATATGATCAACGTTTTAAGATGACAATACAGCCAACAGCAGTTGCTGCATCTAATCTAAAAATTAAGCTGAATTAAAGTGAATTTATGTTTAATTGCCTGGAAAAGAGGTCCTGCAAGTCTTCCAGCTAACGTGGAGTTTTTCCTTCCTTGATACTGCAAGAAAGTTTGGGGTGGTATTTTCAGCACAGATTCAGTAACCCTGAGTAGCACAAGTAGCATCTGTTCCCTGCAAAATATTAAACTCAGAGTCACTATTTTGTTATACTTCTGTATATACTTTTAAAGGTAATAACAGAGCTTGACTTGCTCAAGCACACTCCAAACAAGACAAAGTGATTATGAAACTGTTTATCTTGGTTGTTGCAAAAGAATTTACTCCAATCTTCTTTTCGCACCTGAGAGTGAGAAATCCCTGCTGCCCTCTAACATCTTCCACCAGGTCATTCAAGTGCTATCACCTCCAAAAACTCGAAACTACAGGCAAAGTTTCATTTTGCCAATCTGAATTTTAATTTTCTTTTATTTTTTTTCCCTTTTGGTAGGTTTGGGCAATGTTACACTAACACACTTCAGTTATTTAGCATGGCACAGTATTTGCCATCACAGTCTACAATCACTTCTTTACAGTGATGTGAAACCAGGGAAGAAAATATTACTTCAGTGGAATTTGTTTTCCATTATTACTCCCAAACTTCCCAATGGCTAGCCTTCAGCTGACTCCTACTTTTCTCACAAGAGGAGACAAGCTTCACATTCACATGAAATGTCAGCTCTACTTATCCAGAGGTTCAGGGAATGCAAGTGACAGAACAGAACAGAACAGGTTGAAAGAGACCTTTGAGATCATAAGAGTCCAACCTATCATCCAACACTATCTAATCAACTAAACCATGGCACCAAGCACCCCATCCAGTCTCCTCCTAAACACCTCCAGTGATGGTGACTATACAGCCTCCCTGGGCAGCACATTCCAATGGCCACTCTTTCTATGAAGAACTTCTTCCTAACATCCAGCCCAAACCTCTCCTGGCACAGCTTGAGACTGTGTCCTCTTGTTCTGGTGCTGGTTGCCTGGGAGAAGAGACCAGCCCCCACCTGGCTACAACCTCCCTTCAGGTAGTGTAGAGAGCAATAAGGTTTCCCTTGAGCCTCCTCTTCTCCAGGCTAAGCAACCCCAGCTCCTTCAGGCTCTCCTCATAGGGCTTGTGCTCCAAACCCCTCCCCAGCTTTGTTGCCCTTCTCTGGAGATGTTCCAGCAAATCAACATCTTTCCTAAACTGAGGGGCCCAGAACTGGACACAGTACTCAAGGTACTCTCATTCTGAGAGAATGAAAGTCAAGTCAAAATGGAGTAAAACAGCCATTTGAAATTCCCTTACCACTGCTTCCTTACAATACACTAACTCATTAGAGACAGCTTTTTAAAGGAAAGGGGGAAATAATAGGAATTAATATGGAAGCGCAGTCCCTTGTACCTGGCTAGGCACCTTAAGCAAAGGAAAGGAACAAAAGAGTTAAACAGTACACAGACTCCTGTACACAATTCCAGCTAAAGAGCAACCCACATCTGATTGTCACAGTTCCCCATGCTTGTCTGAGGATTGTTTATTTTTAAATGAGGCCGTGAAGCTTCCTATGTGTTTTTGTATTTTAGCACTTCAACAGATGAGGAAAATGCCCTAGAAAAAAAAGTAATTAGGAGCTCCTTAACAATAGGCTGTACAGCCTAGGACATTCATTTTTTTCACTATGGGCTAAGCTGGCTGAAACTAGCTAGGTGCCTACTACCAGCTTTAACAGAGCAGACAACCTCTTTCCCTGCGCTAAGTTGCCTGTATCGACTGGTTTAGATAAACTGGTTCACACAGTCAATACCACCCCACTGTGTTTACTACCCAAGTAAATTTTCACACTTCTCTTTAGAGCAAGTAATCTAAGAGAAAAGCATTAGCAGTTTACCATGTCTTCTTGTCCATAGTCACTTGGACTACCATGTGCCGGTAGATATTAAGAATGCGTTTACACATATCAGTGTGTTCGTCCAGCAGAGCTTTGATTTCATTTGCAGGTTCAAGAAAGAATATATTTGATGAATTTATTATAAAAACCTGCAAGTAGAAAAGAGTGGATGTTAGGGGCTAGAAGCACTTTGGTGTTTTCAGGAATTCTCTTGAATCATAGAATCAATAAGGTTGGAAAAGACCGCAAAGATCATCAAGTCCAACCTATCACCCAACACCTCATGACTACTAAACCATGGCACCAAGTGCCATGTCCAGTTCCCTCTTGAACACCTCCAGGGATGGTGACTCCACCACCTCTCTGGGCAGCACATTCCAACAGCTAACAACTCTCTCTGTGACGAACTTTCTCCTCACCTCAAGCCTAAACTTCCCCTGGTGCAGTTTGAGACTGTGTTCTCTTGTTCTGGTGCTGATTGCCTGGGAGAAGAGACCAGCCCCCTCCTGGCTACAACCACCCTTCAGGCAGTTGTAGACAGCAATAAGGTTCAATTGTCAGTAACCAGAAACAGAAAATGTCACCACCAGAAAAGGCTGCACATTTAAACATAAGGTAGCTCAATGTGATGACAAACATAAGGGAAACTTTTTCACTGCGAGGGTGACAGAGCACTGGAACAGGCTGCCCAGAGAGGTTGTGGAATCTCCTCCTGAGGCATTCAAAACCTGCTTGGATGCATTCCTCTGTGACCTACTCTAGGCGCTCTTGCTCTGGCAGGGAGGTTGGGCTAAATGATCTTTTGAAGTCCCTTCCAACCCCCATCATTCTGTGATAGAGCAACAATAAGGCTGATTCCCCCACCACCACCACCTTTTTTTTTCCTACAAAGCATATTTGCATCTTTTTGCTCTCATATTTACACAGTACACTCAATTACTCATTACAATTAATATAATGAATGAAAAATGTCCCCCACAAAGCAGAGAAAACCACCCACGTGCAGCTGGGGGAAGAGAGCTTCATGTACTGGCAACAAGAGCTTTATTGTTAGCATCAAAATGAAATATCAAGTCTACTTCATACCTGCAATACTGACTGCACTCCAGCTCGTACATTTTGCTCTTCAGTATCAGCTTTGGACATTTTATACATAGTGTCTTCGTAACAGCCATTTCTTGCCCATTTTGAATTTCTAACGTGACTGGAGTTCATCCCTTTCTCCTGGAAATTTTTATTTAGTTGTAAAACCCAGAGAGTTTGGGTTTATATTTAAGGGGAAAAAGGATATTAAAAAAACACAGAATGTTTAAGATGCATCTTGACACAACTATATTTTATATTGATAAATACATTTTAAGATGTTTGGAGGAATTATTTTAAAGCAGCTGGATGAAATTACTATTTTCCTCATCCTTTCATGTGAATATAATCTTTACACAGCTAAAGTCTGGCATTATTTATAATCCATATCTTGAAAATATAGTTCATAAAACTATATTGAGTATTTATTTAACTGTAACTAACCATACTAAAAATCTACTGATAATGGATCAAATTGGTAGCTCATTCATGCATTGCTTAATTACCACTGTATTTCACCAGCAGATACTCTTGACATCAAATTAAACCACACACAATCTGTTGAGGAGCACACTCATCTGTCTACTAGCACATCAAAAAGATGTACAAATATTAGCCAATGATATTTTACCTCCTCTCTTTCTTTTGCTTTGTCTGATGAATTGTGGTCAACAACGTTTTCATCACAATCTATAGTTGTGCACTGCATTACTTCTTCGGGTTCTTTCATAAATAAAGGCTTGTCTTCTTGCTGAATCCATTCCTGATACACCTTTACCACTTTCCTCATGGCAGCTGCTTCACATATTGGCAACAGGAATGCCTATGAGTAGAAAAAGAAACAAAAAACTAAAATCAAACCAGCTGCAATACTTGAAATCAAGTTGGGTTCTATAATGTACACATTCTAAGGGTTAAGGGGGGGAAAAAGACAGCCACTGTAGGACCTTAACAAATGAACTCCTTCTAACCTTGCTCGCTTTCATCTGTAAACTAAAAACATGAAAAACCAAGAAAACTTGTCAAGAAAGCACTTTGAAAACTTCACTGCCAAAGAAAGATACTGGAATTAGATTTAGCAACAAGCTCTTTACCATGAGGGCAGTGGAAATTTGGAAAGGGTTGTCCAGGGAGGTGGCTGAAGCCCCATCCCTGGAGATACCCAAAGTGAGGCTTGACAAGGTTCTGGGCAACCTGATCTAGTTGAGGATGTCCTTGCTTACTGCTGAGGGGGTTGGACTAGGTGACCTTTAGAGGTCTCTTAAAACCCAAACCAATCCCTGACTCTATGAATCCATATGGACACACCTAACTCAACGTTTAGCCTACTGAAATCATGACTCAAACACTTCTCAAACGTTGGCAAAACAAATGAGCAGAAGTTTCTATTACATCTTCCATTCAGAGGACCTGGTAACAGTAGAGTTAAATCAGTCCTAAGTGACTAAGAAAAAGGCAAGTGACACATTACTGGGTAGGCATGCATCTTACTTTTACATAAATGAAATTTCATTAAAAAGTATCCTTAAAAAGGTCTTTAAAAGTCTACAGAATGATTGTTTTTTAAAATCCTGCATTTCAGTGTGTGTGATGGCTGATCACTGCCCTCTTCAGGAGGTTGTCTGTGTCTGCTACACTCAAAACTAGTCAGATACCCAAAAAACTTTTAACCTGTTAGGTTTTAACAAGCTATAAATACCTTTACCAGAGATCACAATGCCCTAATTGCATCACAAAAAGAAGAGGCAAACACATGGTTTTATGGAGTCTGTGGTGTGAATGTCAAAAACTCATTGTCCATGTTTTTAAGGAGTGCCCAGCTGACACAAGAAGTATGTTCTCTCTCTGGAAATAGACATTTCATACCAGTATCACACTAAAAAGAGCTGTGGTGTGTATTACAGAATTCAGCTGACAAGTTTATAATTCACACACTATCACTTAGCATGTCTAACAGTCTTCTGCAAGCCCAGAAACTTTTTTTGCACCCTGTAGTGTGATACACAAAACTTTTTTCCTACAATCTTCCCATCATTCACTGTAACTGAAACCTTCTCCTGATTGGAGTAACTTGGCTGCAGTGTCTTAGGAACATGACAAATATCTGGCATATTAGAAATGAATTTACACTGAAAGCTTCTGCCTAAATGATGACTTACAAAAAGATCTCCTAAATGCAGATGAAAGCTAAATAAATGACTCACAGAGTCCCTTGTGAAAAGAATGAAGAAGTTTCTAAACAGACCATCAATAATTTAGACTCTACATTCAGTGCCTCAGACTCTGTAAACCCTTGAGCAGCAGCTGAACTCAGGCAACATCTTTATCTCCTTCACAGATTCATATGATTCATACAACACCAGGTTGGAAAGGACCTTAAGGATCATCTAGTCCAACCTTTCAGGGTAAGAACATAGTTTAAATGAGCTGACCCAGTACCCTATCAAGCTGGACCTTGAAACTGTCTTCTCCTTCACGTGACCAAGCTCTTCAACACATTGGACATCAAAAAGCTTCTGACATGTTTGCCTCATTCAAAACCATCCACTTCATCCAAATATACCAGAGGTTTTTAAATGCTTACTTTTCAGTGGCTGAAAGCAATTAATGTCTCACATTTAAACTAAGTATAACTTTTCTTATTATTCAGAAAAGTCCCTGCATCTATTGATCTACAGCATAGGGCATAAAGAAAGTCTATCTTTTCACATTGTGTCACCTTCTATAGCTATCTGTCCCACTCTCATGAACACCATCTCTTTAAATAAACTACTCTTCAACAGCTGCAGACTCCCACAGGAGGCCTATTTTCATTTGTTTGCTTGTGAGCTCTAATAGCTATAGGGCTGATGTATGAAAAGATGAGAGAGTCCTACCTATAAGGAACTGCAAAATCCAAATTAGATGTTGTTGAACTGGTTATTAAAGAAATAAAACCAGAAAAATCAAGGACTGAGGGTATTACACACAGAAAATGTTTCAGGATTTTAACGGGGAGGGGGAGGGGAGGGGGGGGAAGGGGAAGGGGAGGGGAAGGGGGGGGAAGGGGAGGGGAAGGGGAGGGGAAGGGGAGGGGAGGGGAGGGGAGGGGAGGGGAGGGGAGGGGAGGGGAGGGGAGGGGAGGGGAGGGGAGGGGAGGGGAGGGGAGGGAAGGGGAGGGAAGGGGAAGGGAAGGGGAGGGAAGGGGAAGGGAAGGGAAGGGAAGGGAAGGGAAGGGAAGGGAAGGGAAGGGAAGGGAAGGGAAGGGAAGGGAAGGGAAGGGAAGGGAAGGGAAGGGAAGGGAAGGGAAGGGAAGGGAAGGGAAGGGAAGGGAAGGGAAGGGAAGGGAAGGGAAGGGAAGGGAAGGGAAGGGAAGGGAAGGGAAGGGAAGGGAAGGGAAGGGAAGGGAAGGGAAGGGAAGGGAAGGGAAGGGAAGGGAAGGGAAGGGAAGGGAAGGGAAGGGAAGGGAAGGGAAGGGAAGGGAAGGGAAGGGAAGGGAAGGGAAGGGAAGGGAAGGGAAGGGAAGGGAAGGGAAGGGAAGGGAAGGGAAGGGAAGGGAAGGGAAGGGAAGGGAAGGGAAGGGAAGGGAAGGGAAGGGAAGGGAAGGGAAGGGAAGGGAAGGGAAGGGAAGGGAAGGGAAGGGAAGGGAAGGTTCGGAGAGGATGAGACCAGGTTGGAAGAGACCTTCAAGATCATCACATCCAACCTATCATCCAACACCACCTAATCAACTAACCCATGCAACCAAGCACCCCAACCAGTCTCCTCCTAAACACCTCCAAGAATAGACAAAACATTTCTGTTTGTATAATGTTTTACTTACCAAATGCTCTTGAAAAAAACCCCATGACATAATGACCACTTATGACAGAATATGCATTATTCCTGCTTTTTAAAGAGGGTTCTTTACCTGTCGAAAGATCTCGGTCAGAAAATTAACATTGCTCCTTTTAGAAGAAAACACTTTTCGGACAATTTCAATATCAGTCAGATGCTCTTCATCAATACTGCAGAGACTGGAAGAACTCGGCTCTCTCTCTGTTAGAGTACTTGTGTTAGAATGAGATTGTTCTGGCTCTGCATTTTTATCCTGCTTATCAGTACTGTCGTTTTTGCTGTCCTCCCTCGAAGCCATGCTAGCAGCTGCTCTCTGAAACAACAATTGAGGAAGAATTCATAGCTCATCTTTAGCACAACCACCAAACAGTACAGTCTAAGTTACACAATGCTAGAATTCAAAGCAGTACAAAGATTTCAGGAGTGTGTGATGGGGGAAATCACCACATTTCAAGGCTTCTTATCATGGTATCATAGTATCAGTCAGGGTTGGAAGGGACTACAGGGATCATCTAGTTCCAACCCCCTTGCCATGGGCAGGGACACCCCACACTAGATCAGGCTGGCCAGAGCCTCATCCAGCCTGGTCTTAAACACCTCCAGGGATGGGGCCTCAACCACCTCCCTGGACAACCCATTCCAGGGCTTCACCACTCTCATGGTGAAGAATTTCCTCCTCACGTCTAAGTCTATTTGATTAAAACCAAAATAGTAGAATTAAAAAAGCAAAATCCAAACCACCCCAAACCCAAAGCAGCATCAGAGTGAGTCCTTCTAAAATGAACTCACAGGCAGAAAATTTGTTTATAAATCATTTAATTCTTCATGAGCTGTAGTTATTGGAGGACTACACACTATGGACATACCAATTAAGAGAAAAAAATGAAGACAAACTCCTTTTTTTTATATACATATTTGATTTTACCTGAATATTCTTTGGCACATTTTCACCTTCCATCCCAGGAATATGAGGTCCTGTATGAGGTTTTGGCTCAAGCCAGAAAGACACCAACCACCGAATGACAATAACACGAGCCTTGATAAAAGGTTCTTTTGTGCAATACATTGCCTCATTGGTTTCAGCATCTTTCTTAACTATTACATAGTGTGGCTTTGGTCTCATTTGTGGTATATCTGTAAGGAAACACAACATCTTGAAAGTATGTGCAGAGAGAAACCTCTCTATAAGAAAGAAATCCTAGACTAGAGAATAAGACATCAAAAGGCTGTCATTTTCTCCTAGAAGTAGGTGGTATTTTTGGTGCAACAGACAGCAGCTTGGTTTGGCTATGTAAAATCTTCTTTATTTTTTAAACCTGAAAGTGGCTTCTCTACCCTTACATCCTTGTTTGACTTTTGGTTTCCTTAAACAAGTAAACACATTTTTCAGGCTTTCTCACTCTTTTTAAAGCTATGTGCTGTAGTTAATATCTAAAGAAAAACTCCAGGAAACTCACTACTTCGCACTTCCATTGAAAACTACAAAGAAGTTCCAAGTGGCAAAATAACTTTACTGGATTAGGACATGGCCCATACAAGAAAAGTATTTTCATACAGAATTAAGATATTTTGAAAAATAAGAAATTTGACAAAGTGTTTATAGTTGTTTAAGTTACTAAGCAATAATTTATGTAACTTAAATCATTTTGCAGCCTTTTGGGAGTCCTACGTGTCACTTTTCCCCTACTACCAAACCTACTGGGAAAAGCAGATGCAGTTCAGATGTTTGGGATCATCATATCTCCTAATGCATCCCTAGAAGTATCTCTGTGTTGGTCTGCAGCAATCCACAATACAGCAGTGTAATTTAGTGATACGGCTGCAGAGTTCTTTACAGATACAGATCCCAACACCTCATCATGGCTACAATGGGAGAGCTTGGATTCCTAACAGCATTTTAACAGTAGATGCAATAAACACAGCCCCTCCTGGCCCTGAAAACAGGTGAAAGATGAATAGATCAGGGAGAAATACTGCTCCAAAGCCATCTGAGTTTCACAACCTCATCTGCACTAGCAAATTTTGCTGGAGTTGGCTGCCAGAGCCAGGGCACATGCATCTTTCTGTAACTTAGCTGAAAGATGATTCTCTACTGGCTTGCAGGGAATGTAATAAATGCCCAGCAGCATGCCAGCTGGCAGAACTGTGGTTATTTGTAGTCTATGACCTACAACTCCACTTTCTCCATCCCATGTTCTACATGACAGTTCAGAACTGTTTAGCTCTTGTTTCCCTACTGTGTTAGCAACAAAAGATGCTGACAGTCTCATCAGCATTCCTGAATATGCTTCATAGCAATGACATTGACACCCATGGTAAAAACATTACAAAGATAGGGGTCAGGACACATACAGAGACAGTTTGTAAATTGTGCATTATGCACATTCCTACAGGGACAAATATCAACAGGCCAGTTCAACTCCAATGCTGCAAAATGTCATTTCACAACCCAGGACAGGGCGCTGAACAGTTCTGCAATCCTAAGCAATCTGAAGCAGCTACAAAACTTCCAAGGGTGAATGACATTTCTCTGGGAGCTATATGCCAGCTCTGCTTCTAGTTCTAGAAAGACAAGTGTGAACTCTGCTCTGATTATACAAGTAATAGGACTGATTATGACATGTGCAGTCAGGACACAGTCGCTGCTGGCATTTCAGTATCATGATTTTCATCTGGTGACAACACACACACATCACCACCAAAAAAACCCAAAGCAAAACAAAACAAAAAGGAAAATAAGAAAGATAAAATAAAAGAAGAAGACATGGAAAGTGATGGTCCTATCCAGATATGAAGAGTGACAGATTGGATGGTATTTCGCACTGCCTCACCTCTCCCATAGGTTGCAGTACATGGGTAAGAGGTAAATTGTGTGGTTTTACAGGCCAGAAGGCAGTTCAAAGATACTAATGGAGGAAGTCAAAGAAGATGCAAAGTGGTGATCTCAAGGGTCTTTTCCAACCTGGTTAATTCTATTCTATTCTAATTATATCTTTCTAATGCAAGGTCAAGAGTTGTTGCAAGAGATACAGCATAACTTCTGCCAGATCATGGTATCATAACTTATGGCTTTTAAGTCAATACAGCCTGCTGCTGTAAAGGTTTCCTTTTTAACATTACAAATACAAAACCCAACATGCAGCACCAGAACTGAGGATATGCAAGCTGTTGTCTCTCAGTGTCATTTCAAGAACTATACACAGAAGTAGTGATAAACTCATTGTGATGCTGCTAAACTGAAGAATGGTTCCAGAACAGACATTAAAGTTACATCCACAATTACTAGTGGAACAAAGCTACATGACTCCTGCACACCATTCACCTAAGTAAGAAAAGCACAGAATACTTTTTGAAAGCTTACAGAGAGTTTATTTACTACAAATAAAACCACTACACTGTTTTTTGTTCTGTGAAAAGCAGCAGGCTAGTATGAGAAGTAAAAATTAATATATCCTAAGTAGAAGCATCTAACAGCACAAGCAGTGAAAAAAGGAAGCAAATGGCTGGAAGTGCAGTAATCAAAAAACAAAAACCAGTTCTTTCTGGTATCTATTAGCATCCATCAGCATATGAAGGCTGAAGTGTTGGCATTATTCTCAAAAGAACAAGACATCCAGTAGATGTGCAGCAAACATGTCTTTGCAGCACAGTCTCCTTCTGTATCTTCTTGATATCATCTCAGAGCATCCTCTCTACTTCCTCTCAACTGTATTACGTGCTGCAGCTACTTCTCAGCCTTTCTTCTACTCCTTCAGTCTTTTCTTGTATTCTCACACTTCTGTCCATATTGGAAGTAGAAGTCAAGGCTCCAGATGAGGACACTGATGCAAAAACAAAGCAAA